>NW_015387578.1:39330-118787 GCF_001527695.2 Protobothrops mucrosquamatus
TTGGCTAAGTAGACAACTATACACTCAACTCTCCAAAATTTTCAGAGTCCAACTGCCATAGAAAAAAGTTGGGTTTATCTGGAACAGATGGACAGAATACCCATTCTTCTCTGAATAGCTTTTATTCTGCATCTTTTTATTCAAATATTTTAGGTACATAGAAGACATTTGCCATTGATTTATTTTAGGAGAAAAAAAGGCATTTTCAGCCAGTATGGAATCTGTTACAATATGGACTGTAATGAAATTCATTCTGCTGGTGTTCATCATTCTTGACTCAGACATGCATTTCAAAAAGCATCCATAGATTTTTGGAAAGGTGCGCAGAGCCTGTGTAAATTTGGCTGTAAAAATGGATATTAGGACAATATTACACACAAACATGTGCTTTTGAGAAATACATGCACACAAAAGTTTACAGAAAAGTATGATGGGAAATGTGTATGAAAGTAAAAGCAGATGTATTTCTTTCTTTTGTTTCAAATTCACCCACATTATGGCAGAATGGAACAACATGGAGATAACTTGCACCCTTGATCCTGGATATAGACTAGAGCTCTGCAGAGTTTGAAAATGATATCAAAGAAAATGTTTCAGGCTTTGCACAAGAACAAGCACGAATACATTACTTCTCTACTGTTCATTAAAGCAAGCCAGTCTTTTTCTAGGCTTCTACAAGAGCCTAAAAATGCAGTTGCTGTAATGAATTGAATAATTAAAGCAATTGAGTCTTTAATGTGACTCTTAAATCCTGCCATTTCTGCTTTAGTGAGATAGAATCTTCCTAATGTTTTATATCTATATCAGAGTTTAATATGGAGAGTTATAACACAGAGAATCAGTGTGGGATAATGATTAAGTGTTGAGCTGGAACTGTAGGTTCAACTCTCTCACTGGGAAAGTTTGGGCCAGCCATTATCAGTCCAAACTACTTACTTTACTGCTGTTTTGGGAATAAAGTGAAGGAAGATCTCTTTGTCAGCTTCCTCAAACTATCTCGGAGAAAATGTAGTCCATAAATCAAATGAATGAATGAATGAGTGAATTCAATTGAAATAAACAAGCTTTATTATGTATTAGCACTTCCAAGGAATATAATTTCTGATTTCCTCTTGTTTCTCCAGCATGCAATTATGCATGAAAGCACAAATTGTTTCATTAGTATCAAAAGCAAAGAAAATTTCTCCTTCAAGCAATAGGAATCCCTAACTCCTGAGAGTATGGAGGACCTTCAAATTAAAAAGAATATTTCCAAGTTTTGTAACTTGAAACATCTCCTAAGGGAGAGTCTCCCCCTCTTATGATTAATTGGTTTGAATATCTGTTCTCGTACAATAAAAAAAATTCTAAGATTTGTAAGTGAAATCCAAATAATTATATGTTGTGTGAAAAAGAAATAACTAAAGTCCTCTAGTTTCAATTTTTGAAGAGTTCAGCAGCACAAGACATCTAAGAAAATATAGTGAACATGTTATGGCATGCTCTGAATTTTAAACTCATGACATTTCTAGTTATGCTAAGTCTTTGGTCATGCAAACTGAAAATTCTAGGAATTGGACCAAATCCAGAGAACACCAGTTTTAGTAGATTGCTTGAAAATATTCAATTAGGATATCATTCTACTCTAGTGATAAAGAATTGCAGATAAAAGCAAACATGACATTACATTATTTCCATCCATATTTTACAGGTACTGACTGTAGAAGTGTTGTGACATGACAATGCTTTCAACAGACATTGCTTCTGCACACAGCAGGGGTCTTTCTACCTTAAGCCAGAAAGTATACTCAATGCACGGTTGTTGTCAATACCATCAACCGTTATCTCAATTACCCTGAAAACACAGGAAATATCTCTTGATAAGAGGAAATCAACACATCTTGTAGCAGGCAGTGTACAGCTACTAGCACAAATATGAAAGTTCTGCTTTAAGTGAGGCTCAACATTGGTGGATTGGAAAGTCTGTTGCTTAGATCTAGGGAGTGTAGTTTCACCTGATGGTTTTCATTTCGGTTGCTGTTTGTTTTAATGCTGTTGATATATTTCTTCCAATTATTCTTTGTTTATTTATTTTATTATTATTATTATTATAATTTAATTTATATACCGCCCTTCTCCCGCAGGACTCAGGGCGGTGCACAGCGTATTAAAAACAGTACAAATACAAAACATAAAAATACAAACCCCTGTGGGATATCAATTTGTTCAATTGATATCCCACCCATCCTCTAGATGCTCAAGATGGTACCAACAGGGTTCTCTTCTCCAGATTTTCCCTCTGTGAAGTAAGTTAGGTGGAAAAAAGTGAGTGACTAAACCCATGGTACTTAGTGAGTCTCCATAATTGGCAGAAAACCTGTCCTTAACCCTAACCCTAACCATTAAAGTACCATTCTTCACTGAGTCTGTATGTCTGCATCTCTTTCCTGAATGTCACTTTGGTTTCCAATATTTTCTAGAGGAGAAAATCTTTTCAAGTGCTGGCATCCAACCTATGAAGAGCTTTTCTTTGGTATCTATGCAACAGTTCTCTGGTGACAACCTTTTTTTCTATCCCAGGTATTCTAAAAGCCATTTTTAGAAATTAACAGTGGCAGAAATCAATAATAGAACTTTTTTTCTGCTTGTTTTATTACCGTGCTATTATTGAGATATATGTGCTGTACTTGTTACTATTTTCATTATCATCAAGCAGGGCATTGTTGATTTTTTTTTAATTTTCTTTGTTGTTTGGTTTAAACTATTTTATTTTTTTTCTATCAGTGTGTATATACAGTATGAAGAGAAAAACTGCAAAAGGAATAAGCATTTTAATGCCTTTTTTTAAAAAAAAAAGAATTCTCAATTTTATGTAGAAACAGAAGAGAATAAATGTTTGATTATAAACTAGAAATTAGAAAGAAAAAGTAATAGTTTTTTTTAAAAATTACATACTTTTGATTTTTTTAAAAACAAGTAAAAGGTTATCCCCAGATTAATTTGCTTATAAATTTCTGCAGCATGGCTGACAATCCACAATTCAAGAACAAAATGGTGCTCCAACAATACCCTAAGATGTTAATTTTTGGATGAGTGGATGCTAATTGCTGTATATTTGTGTCTGCATACACAGGTGCATGTTGTTCAAAGGTATCAGCCAAGTAAACAATCAGTGATACATCTCCTGTACTGCATCACATGTATAGGGAAAACAAGCTAGAATTTTTCAGCAAGTTTTTCCTTTGGATTGTTGTTGTTGGAGGAGTAGAGCTTTTCCTGTTTTTAAAATCCAGTTTAAGTGCTTATATTCAAGTGCCCGTGTATCTCCTGACTCAAAAGGGCAAGCAACCACAATTCCAACTTTTGTCAATTCTGTTTAGAATAGACGTGGGGATAGGGTTAGTCACAACCCCCCCCCCCCCAAACAGTCCAGCAAATATATTTAACACAGAACTCCTGTGTGCCTGCCTCTGATTTGGGTTAGTCTGGCTATTTTTACATTTTCCCTCACTTCTTTATGCTGAACAAAGGTGATCTTTTGCAGGGATGTACTTTAAAGAAATTGTGTAAGGATATTGTAACAATGTCAGTATTGACTGACATGGCACAGGAAAGTTCTCTCAGCCTCAGTTCCCCATCTGTAAAATTGGAAATAATCATGAGACACTATTTCGGGTCCCTTAGGTATGAAATTGGTGACCTACTCATAGCCAAAGTGGGAAAAGGATAATAAAATGATCCAAGATAGCATGAAATATCTTTTCAGAGCAGAGCTGTCATCATCTCAGGTTCAGTCAGCCCACAAATCTTGCAAAAGATGCAGGAGGCACTCCTGTGATTCAAGGTTATGATTCGAGGTGCATGAGGGGGTCATTTGTGTTTTGAAGTGCAGCCCTGTGAGCATGTCAGCCTTCTCTGCTTCTGTTATTCATTTTGTCATTCAGCTGTAAAAAGGATTGTAATTTCTTATTGTCTTGTGCCAAAACATATTGGCATATGTTGATGTCCTTCAGTTATAGGGAAGTTACATTGTCTTGGGCAGTTGAAAAGCAGGGGAAATCTCTGCCTTCGGACGAAGGCAAAAATCCTTCACAGGAATTCCCTCTGGGGATCTGCAGAATAATATCAGGACAAGAACTAGCTGATAGTCACAGCCTGCCCTATGGGATAGTAAAGTTGTGAAGTCATTCTGACAAAGGCACTTCTTGACTTTCTTCCCTCTTCTCCTTTCAGCCCACTCGTGCCATAAAAGGGGCAGTAAGGTCAATGGCTAGTTGCTATTTGAATAGGATGAGTCTTTGGAATGAGTTCCATAGTGACACAAATCAATCATATGTCAATGCTCAATAATTAGTCAAGCATAAACCAGCTCAATCCTGCATTTGAAAGAGCAGAGCATCATAAAGCTATACAGGCATACAGGCAATGGTTCCAAACCAATTGGCCTGGGAATAAGTCCCATTGAATTAAATGGAAATTGACCTCTGATTAAATATATATTGGTAGCCCTGTTTACTCTTGTCTTTGGCCCCATGCACTGTTTCTTCACCATTGCTGTGGTCAAACACATTATTCAGAAGGATGCATGTTTTGACTGACATAAAAATTCCCTATTTCTACTCTAGGCTACTTTAATTTTATGCATATCTTCCCAATATGCATATTTTTGTCTACTTCATATTAATACCTGAATTTTTAAGTTGCATCTTAATTCAGGAAGTACAGTTCAGGTGGAAATTACATGTATTGTCTAAAGGTGTGGAAAGATTCAAGAGGGTGCTTCTCTTTGACAATGTTTTGTGCGGAGTCCTTCAAAATTGTTACACAAAGCAATGTAGGTTTTCCATTTCCAAAAGGGAAGCCAAAGAGCCATGCTGTTTCACCCTGAATGACTTCAAGGCTTTATCCAGCAATTGTAATAATCAAAAAAATCTTGTGACATGTGCGATCCACATGTACAGACGTCACATAATAGGAGCATTGAAAGAGAATTCTGGATTTTTTAAAATATCAAATCACCTAAATGGAACATATGAGAATAGCTTGGAGATTGTAGTCCAAACACATCCTTCATTTTATTGAAATTGTATACAATTCAAATCACCAAAGGAGATGGAGATCATGCCCATGTCCTGTTTCATCACTACATGCATGTCAGGCTTCCTTGGTCTGGGGTTATCTGAACATGGCTGAATTTCTCCTCACAATATCTGTAATCATAAAAATTGTCCTACTTGTATTCAGATGACCAGGGCAGATCAGGATAGAAGACTTCGGGTTTTGGACCCTCCTGCTTCAAAATTTTAACATTCATGCATTCTTTCAAATTCATGAAGAAGACTCTAATTGGGATTATAGACCTACTTCAAGGTTGGGAGAAGAAATACATCCATATTTATCACTGGTATTTTTTTTAAAAAAACATTCTCTACAAGTATCTCCTGATTGAATAACATTTTTGGAATTTCTAGGGAAGCAAAAAAGATGCCTCTGAAGGCAAACCATAATTTCTTACGAAAGGGATCTAATATTGCCTAGATACAATGGTTGGTTCTTGAATACTTCAGAGAAAAAAAGGGACAATACATTTGAAAGGAGATCTATAGATCCTAAAAATGTCATTTCACTCCACCTTTTTTTTTGGGAATATTTATATCTGATATTATTTCCAGAAGATTATTATGTGTTTGATCTGTAGGAATATTTCCAAGAATGGATGGAGACAGACTAGGTTTGTATTTAATTTTCTAAAATGCACAACGTTGTTAAGGGTTCTTATCCCTCTGTTTAACCTCAGTCTGGTGTAATTATATCTCATTATGTGGTCATTGCAGAAAGTGGTTTATAACACAAGACTCTTCTGATACAAGAGTTTCAGACCTTTTAAAGGTTAATTAAAGCTAGAAAAGAGCATTTGGTCAGCTCATATGTTTTTTAAAAATATCAGTGCTACCATTTCCTTGCTTTTCCATTGTTAAGGAACAAAGAAATATTAGCTAGAGTTTGCTTTCATTTCAACATGGATTGCACTTGACTGAAACAGCATATCTGCTTCCAAAAGAATTTAACATTCTTTTATATCTCTAGATGGGAGACAGACTTTCCATTTGAAAAACAGAGAGAGAACTAATTCAACATGTTTAGAACTACATTCCATTAATATATGATTATTTGAAAAAAAGTTACAAAAATGCAATTTGAATAATCTTTTCTTCCATAATTTTTTTTCTAAAATTATATCTATTTTTTCCTTCTATATTTTTTGAAAGATGCAAAATTATTTCTTCCAAGCCCAAAGTAGATTCAATGCCTTAATGTTGGGATTACCCTTCTGATCCATAAATAATTTTTCAAAATTAAAATTGTCTTGAAAATATCTAAACATTTTTCAACTGTTCAGTTCTTATGGAAGACTCAATGCCTGTTGCTTTGATAAGTTGAGACATTAACTGTCTCCTCTGCAGCAAAACTCCCCATCATTTCAATTTAGTTGGGTTCACAGACTGAGATTAGATTAAATAAAATAATCACCTTGGGCTATTTGTGCTTGCTTTTAAAGCACTTTGGAACTAATTCATTCCTTGCAACAATAGTTGTTTTGTATTATACACAGGAACAATACTATGGTTTTTTTTTTCAGGATGTGCCTTATTACTTTGTACTTGCAGGAGGTGTCCTATATTCACAATATTATTGTCCAATCTGTTGAGACTTAATAAAGGATTCTATTTCATATCAGTAAAAGGAACAAATTTGACATGCTTTTCATATGCATAGGCTCGTCTGCTGCTGTGCTTATATATATAAAAATCTGCACATACACTAAATGCAGAAACTTTTTTCTTATGGATGTTCTGATGAGAATATAAAACAGACTTTTCCAACAGGCAGCTCTCCTTGGAGTGAGTAGCCTTGGAGTGAGTAGCACATCTGCAAGAACATAGTCAAACTAGAGTCTTGGACTTTAAGAGAGCTAATTTCAACAAACTTAGAGAGAGCTTGGGAAGGATAACATAGATTAGAATCTTCAAGGGGAAAACAACACAAGAAGCTTGGGAAATTTTGAAAAATGAGATTATAATAGCCCAGTTTAGCACAATACCAAATGAAGAAGAAAAATAACAGCTCTCAAAATAAACCAGCATGGCTGCATAAAGAACTCTCTGATAAATTGAAAGACAAAAAAGAGAAGTATAAAAAGTGGAAAGAGGGGCACATAACTAAGGCAGAATATCAGCAAATAGCCCAAGCCTGCAAAGATGAAGTGAGGAAAGCTAAGGCTCAAAATGAACTAAGGCTTGCAACCAAAGTCAAAAATAACAAAAAAGCTTCTTTCAACATGTAAAAAACAAGAAAAAAGTTAAGGAAATGATTGGTCCATTAGTGGGGGAAAGTGGCAAGAAGGTAACAAGCAACAGGGAGAAAGCAGAACTATTTAACTCGTTTTTTGCATCTGTCTTTACACAAAGGGAAAAAACAGTCCAACCTATCAAAAACAGTACCATAAAAAACAGATTAGAAACACAAGTTAAGATAGGCAAGAAAATGGTAAGTGAGCACCTGTCCAGTCTAGATGAGTTCAAATCACCAGGACCAGATGGATTACACCCCAAGGTTCTCAAGGAACTGGATGATGTGATCTCAGAACCACTGAACTATATTTTTCAAAGATCCTGGAGCACTGGGGAACTACTAGAGGACTGGAAAAGAGCTGATGTAGTATCCATCTTCAAAAAAGGGAAAAAAATAGATCCAGGAAACTACAGACCTATCAGCCTGATCTCAATACCTGGAAAGATTCTGGAAAAGATAATCAAACAACGAATCAGCAAACACCTAGAGGCAAACAAAGTCATTATTAAAAGCCAACATGGGTTTGTCAAAAACAGATCATGCCAGACAAATCTTATTGCATTCTTTTGACCAAGTGACAAAATTAGTGGACCAGAGGAATGTTGTAGATATAATTTACTTGGACTTCAGTAAGTCATTTGATAAAGTAGATCACAACCTACTACTTGATAAGATAGAAAAATGTGGGTTAGACAGCATCGCCACCAGATGGATTCGTAGCTGACTGACCAGCCATACTCAGCGTGTGGTCTTCAATGGAACTGCATCTACATGGAGGGAAGTGTGTAGTGGGGTGCCCCAGGGCTCTGTTCTGGGCCCAGTGCTCTTCAACATCTTCATCAACAATTTGAATGAGGGGATAGATGGGGAACTCATCAATTTTGCAGATGATACCAAGCTGGCAGGAATAGCCAACACTCCAGAAGATAGGCTTAAGATACAGGAGGATCTGGACAGACTTGAACACTGGGTGCTATCTAACAAAATAAAATTCAGTGGTGAAAAAAGTAAAGTTCTACATTTAGGCAAGAAAAACTAAATGTACAGGTATACTATAGGTGGTACCTTGCTCAATAGTAGTAATTGTGAGAGGGATCTCGGAGTCCTAGTGGACAATCACTTACTGTAAATATGAGCCAGCAATGTGTTTCAGCTACCAAAAAGTCAAGGGGGTTGACTAGATGACCTCCAAGGTCCCTTTCATCAAACCAAAACCAAAACCAAAACCAAAACCAAAACCAAAACCAAAAACAAAACCAAAAACAAAAACAAAATAACAATAACAATAACAATAACAATAACAATAACAATAACAATAACAATAACAATAAGTAGATTTGGGCAAGTGAACCTATACAAAGTAATGTGATACTTTCCCACCTGTGTAAATCTTCCACAAATTCTTAGTGGCAATGAGTAGAGTTTGTTGAACATTGGACCATTACAAACACTATCCCCACCCTATCATTGACTCTTAAAGTCTCAGTTCACAATACACCTTTTCCTTACTAGATTAAAATTGAATTTCTTCCTCTGTTTTCTGATTGCCAAGAATGGTATTTTGGTAGCTAGCAGTTTGTCTTTGAACAAGAAATGGAAACCTAGCTCAAGTCATATTTGGAAGAATTGATCTTAACATTTCTGGTAACTTACCTGAAAGTCTCTGGGAAGGTTTCTCTCTAAAATCATTTACACAAATTGTTTCTCTTAAGAAAATTTATACCCCCAAATGTATATTATATTGAAAATAATGTCAAAAGTTTATTATGTTAGTGACAATTACTTCCAAAAGATTGCCTGTTAGGCTAAATGTCATATAAATATAGGCATAATAATGGGCACAATGTGTTCTCATTTTTACGTGAATTTATTTTTAAAATAATTAACAAACTAAAACAGAAATAAGCCAAAATAAATGTAAAGTTAGACATCTAAGAAACCAAACAAACCTGGAAAAGCTAGATTTGACCATCCAAGTCAGGCAACTAATTAAAATGGTTGTCAGTTTTAATTGTAATGTGAACAGGGCTATTTCTTAGCCCATTTCACTGTAGTTTTGTCCATATATTATTCTAAGATGATTTCTGGACTGGACATGAATTAATGATATATTTAATGTCTTGAGATATGTGTGTGTGTGTGGGAGGGAGTGTATCTCACAAGTATCTGAATAGCCTCCCCTTAAGCATATACTATAAATGTAAAAGCAAATTTTTTCTTCCATTATTTCTATGGCTGTGAGCTTTTAGAGAGCGCCTAATTATTATTCTTTCATGTAGAAACTAAATAATTTTATTAAACTATTTAACAAGGTGCCTACCTTTTCTCTTTTGATATAATCCATGGAAATATTTCTAAAAGATTTAACTTGTATATGCTTACCTCCAGCAAAATCTGATTTAAATCATTGGGACTTATTGGATTAAACCTGCGTAGGATTGTGCTGTTTGATTCTGAAGAGAATTTCTCTCAAAATCTTGAGAAGAGGCAAATAAGCAAACTGGCTTTTTAATCAGTTACTGTATGCCCTACATTCGTAAATTTGTTTCCTGTATCAACATCCTAGTTTTCTTCCAGATGCTTTTTCCTGGGTGATACTAGTCCAGCTGTCTATCCATCTTTATTCCCATTGCTTGCTATTTTTTGTCAGGCAAACAAGTTGAAAACCAAAAACAAACAAACAAACAAAAAACAATAGAGGAGAACTTGCTGGTTAACTCCTTCTTAGTCACTAGCAGCTTTCATTGTTGTTGGTAAGATTAATTTACCTGACTGACGATATTTTTGACTATTTTCCATAGCTATGTAGACCAATGCTTTGGAAGAGCAGATGTTGTCTTTCTTTGGTTTTGTTTCATTTTTGAGCATATAACCTTGAACTCACAAATATGATTCTACTTACACTTCCATTCGGTACTTGGAAGTTGTAACATGCCATTGAGCCTGGCGTTCCTCACTTTAATTTATGCATTCCTTTATACATTGTTTTGCTCCTGCAGTTCTCAAAGAGTTTTATGGCCCATTATTGAGTGACTAAAATGGGTGCAGTTTTGCAAGGCTCTGCCAGAAAATGTTTATTACGCTCATCATTCTTCTGAAAATCATGTTCCAGCAGGTCCAGGCAGCATGCAGAACATGGCACATGTGTGAATTAGCTGTTTCACACCACTCTTGCAATATTATCACCACTAATAAAACCAGGGGAAAGACCTTGGGGGAGGGGGAAGACTGCACATTAATTTGGTCACACAGCTTTGAAAAGCGATCTTTGTTAAGCCTGCAGATAAGAGAGGGCCATTACCCTTGTTTCTGAAAGTTACTGCCAATTGTTCAGGGAGACAATGCACAGAGGTGCATTTGCAATCAAGTGTAGGTCCAGTCGTCTGCATGCTGGCTTTTTAATATGAATACATTTTCAATGTGTCTCCAGGGTTGTTTTATTAAGCCTGAGATAGTACTTAAAAAATGTTTGAAGTTGCACAGCCATAGATACAGAGAAACTCTAGACGATGTTTTAAACTTTGCTTCTAGCATAAAGAACACTGCGGGTAAGTACAAATAATGATAGGATGAAATTACTTCAGATGCTCCTCACATTTAATATTTGTATATTCTGGCTGAAAACCCACCTGTGCTATCCCTCCTGGAGCAAAATCCAGGTCAGAAAAATCTGACCCACGAAGTTTTGTACTCCCCAAATATTCCAAGCCAGCCCTCAATAAAAACAGGCATATAAAACATATTTTTAAATGCATATTCAGATTAAAACATGATTGTGTCTGTGTGTTTTGTGTCTGTATTTATTTACGTGCAGATTTAAATGCCAATTTTCATCCAGATGGTTGTAAGTTGATTATTTACAAGACTATATGGATTAACATTACATTTATAGAGTAGCATATGGAAAAGGCAACAGAAATAAACTGTCCTGCTTGATAAATCAAAATCAGTATTGATTAGTCTGTATCTCAATCATTTACATCTTACATGTACTCATCCATACATCCATTCTTGTAAATTTGCACATTATTTTGTGATACAAAAATGTCTGTGAAAAATGTGCCTATATACTAATTTTCTCTCAAATATCAAATATAGAACATTCGGTTGCAAATTTCTCCAATATATATGCATATAATGTACATTTTGAGCCAAGTACTGCACCCCAAAAACATGGGAGGGAAAAATTTATAAAGAACTCTGTTGTCATTTATACATTGTTCATAAAATGTAAAGTAAGTCATTCTGCTTTTTTAGAAAAATGAAAACCAAGCAAAACTGTCTGACACCTTTCATGTTGAAACTTGGCACAAATTGTTTGTAGCCCCATTTTTTCTTGCTGCATCTTTCAGATTGGCCATTCAGCTGTATTGGGTGCGGTTCCTTGCTGGCTAGATTTGATTATAGTGTTGCGGGCTCCTAAATCTGCATAGGACACAACAGTCAGCAGGATTATAGGACATTCTGAACAAATGAGGCAGTTGACAAAGAAAGATAAAGACCACATTTCTAACAACAAGCAGCAACCTGCAAGCAAACTGATGCTACGATATTGAAGTGACACCAGTGCTTAGAAAGGACTTCTTTTTAGTCATTTGTTCAACTGTATCAGTGCATCAGTTTTTGATGTTAATAGCAAATGAAAGAATGCTGTTTGCAGCTAGAACACAGCTTTGTTGCTATGAATAGTTCTGATATGCAGATAATTACTTTCATTGCTATGTTTATGCCCTCAGCTGTAGCAGACATCTCTGTCACTGTCTTGTGTGCTGCTAATCAGCCATTTTATTATCTGGTCTTTCCAAGGAGAAGATATGTTCTTGCCTCCTCTCTTTTGGAGAGTCAAATATCTTACCACATCCAGCATTTTGTTATGCCGATATAATGATATGAATTTATTCATTGCAAGGCATTTTCATATTTGCATCTTTTCTTCTCCCAAAAGGTGAATTTCAGCTTATTAAAGCCAGGTTTTAGAAGTTTTGGTGGCTGTGTTTCTCATCTACAATCCCAACCACACACACAGACCTTCACAACATAGCCTGTATTCTGTCATTTTTAAAGTGCCAACAAATGCTCTTTATTTATTTACAAGCATTTATTTACAAATACTTTAAAGACAACGCTCAAGGTGGTTCAATTATAGGGTGGATATCAGATTTAGTAGCCTTGAAAACTTTGGGAAAACTTTCTAACCGTGGAGCAAGGCTGGGAACACTGTTGTGTTTCAGAAGTGAAGAAAGGCAAAGACCAAATAGTTATAGAGAGAAGAACAAAGCTGCCTGAATTCCTTTGTTGGTTACATCAGAAAGACTGTCCTGTTAGCATGTTTAAGGAGCAGCTCTAATAAATTTCAAAATGCTTCTTTGCTGACCCAACTAGCTATATTCTTCCTTTATTTAGAGCTTGTGGTTTGGCACAAATGCTGAATCCCTTTCTGACATTTCTCAAGGTCCTTTAGCCTCCAAGCTTGTCTTGATTTCCACAAGACAGCTGCAGTTTTCAGAACTTCATAAAACTTCCTCTGCCAATTATCCCCATCAAAAAGAAAAGTAGGAGCCCCTTTCTTTCTCTCTCTCTTTTTCTCTCTCTCTCACTCAACATGCTTACGTTAGATGCCTATTAAAGTTATATGTAACCTCTATGTTCTTAATAGACTTTGCCTTCTGGTGATGGCTGCCTCCTAGGACTGGATCACAGAAAATCTGGTTTTGCTATGGCTGCTGTTTTATCTGCTCTAAAAGGCACCCTTCACTTTGTCAGTGAAGAAGTACTAATTTGTTAAAGATGCGGTAGTGTATTTTCCTAATGTGACACCCCCAAAAAGTTATCTGACCATGTTATTTCACAAATATTACTTTCATTGATTATTTCATGTATCAAATAGATTGAAATTATTTTACCTAATTTAAATGGATAATTGGGGGAGTGGGGAGGGGGAGGTTTAAAAGTGAATCGCTTAGAGGGTTTTCCTAGTCCTCCTTTCACCAAGTCACTTTTACTAAGGAGACAGTTCTGTATCCCAAATATTTAAATACATTAAGCAGATGTGCATCCTGCTATGCTAGAAAATGCATCCTATCATTTCACCCCGATGCACACAAACATGTATTTTCAAATCCATATGTTAAGTAGAAAATGCACAATAATGTCACTGTGATCATTCCAATCAGTCCCATTTCTACAACTAGGAATTAAGAACTTCTAACTTAAAAAAACTATGTTAAAATTTCTGAGTTTTCATTAAAAAGCAGTCTTTTCTATATCATGAAAAATCTGATGAGACCTGTTAACACCTAAATTTTTTTTAGTGAATGTAACCAAGCAAGAAAATAGAGACTTAAAAGTTTTGTACCAGCAACCGTCTGGAAAAGGAAGGAGGGTTCTATTTCCACAAACCTGGCTCAAAAAAATTGAGAAGAAAGAAATCTGAAGAAAAAAAATATCACGACAATGTATTAACTTTGTAAACTAATGTCCAGGGATGAGCTAAAAAATAGCTTACAAAAAATAAAACACCCATGGGAAAATGTTATTGAGGTATATCAATCATGAATTGTATCAGGAAGCTTTTATCTTTCATTTCAAATACTAGGACCAGGTGCCGTCCAGTCAAGTTCATTATCACAATGAACTGGAAAATTCATTATCACAAAGTATAGCAAGAGTGCCCTCCATGGACATCTTTAAAAGAGATTTGGATAAATATACTGCTCGAAAAAATAAAGGGAACGTTTTACCATGGAACTGGAGGGGTTTGTGTTCCCTTTATTTTTGTGAGTAGTATATATGGACAACCCCAAAGGCTATAATTCAATCATTTCCTGTTCAAAAGCCAACTAGCAATCCTCCAAGTATCAGATATGCGGAAACAGCAATGTGAGAGGACCATAGCTTCAACTTTTTCTTGTGAGCATATTAGAAGTATCCATTTTGAAAAACAAAATATTGGACTAGAAATAGTAAAGAGATGATGTTACATTTTTATAATCTTCCAGCTTTTAGAACTGTGACTTCTTTAAGCTTCACACCTGCCAGAGTTTTATCAAGTTCACGTAGGCACAAAAAACCAAATAATGTCAAAGTGAAACTAATACAATATTTTCTTTAATATCCATTTTACCATGGGTGCCATATATTCTGATCCATTCAAGAGATGAAACCCGAAGAAGCCTAGAATTACAGGGTTGGAACCTTTAATTCGGGGACAGTAAACAAGGATCATCTGGTAATTTCAGTACTAAATTTCAATAAAAACCGTTCATGAGAGATTGCTGTTCAACCTCTTCATAAAAACAGAAACGGAGAATCCACAGCCCTCATAGCTGTTCCACTGCTTTACAGAATTTGCCTTTGGAAACCTTTCCCCCCCTTATATTTAAATGAAATATAACTTATATTCATTATTTTTGTCCCTAGTTTCTATAGTCACAAAGAATAATCCTTGTCCATCTTTGCTGTAGCTTTCCTTTGTATATCTGAATGTGGCTATTCTCCTAAATCTCTTTTCTTCAGAATGAGCATCCATGAGGCACATCTTTAAGTCCCTGTATTATTTTTGTTACATTCCTCCAAACCATCTTTAAATTGCTAATATTCTTCAGAAAATGTGATGTCAAGGCACATATATGGTACACATATTTAGGTATTACTTTAGCACAATGGCTAGAACGAAGCAAGGACAGCTTTCATGTACCCAAAGGACAACAAATGGTCAGAGTTTCAGTTCCAGGCTGTATCAAACAGGAAAGCAGTAAAGTGGGTTTTCATTTTGCTGTTCCTTTTCAATCTACATTACTTGCCTCTGAGTGTTCCCATCTCCTGTCCTCAAAGAACCATTTCGTCTCACAAATGTACAGGAGGCAGCATTGGCCGTTCTGCTCTTTTCTCTCCTGTGGCCCTCTCCATTCCAATTCTTGCTTATCTTGTCAGATTCTGTGAGTGTGCTTTATACCCTCACTTTATTCCCTTGCTTTGCATCTGTCTTGTCAGACTACAGGATGGGGGCAGACAGTTTTGAAGCAGGCTTTCTATATGGCAGTCTCCTTTTGCCATCATTTTTCACTGCTCTGTACAGTCGCTCCCTCTGCTCTTCGCATGGAGCATCTCTGCCCTCCCGGTGCTCTCAGATTTGTTGGCAGCCATGAACTGCTCACACTTGTTTGCAATCAGACAGCATCTAGATAACCTTCTCTTGGGGGAATTTAACCAAAGATTGTCAGCTGAAAGTTTCTCCCTTCCAGTTCAGTCTCTCCAGACTCTCATTTAAATTAATAGTCAGAGATGAAGGGATGGAAAAGAAGCAAGGCAATGTTAAAAAAAAAATCCTTGGAGGTTTAACTTTATGCACTTAAAGCTAATCCTGCAATGCATGAAAGTCTGTGTATTGCTGAAGGAAGAGGAAAGAAACAGGAGGAAAGGGGGGTAGAGGACCTCCTCTGAAACCTACCAGAGTTGAACTGCTAATCCATTTGAAAGGATGTTGGCTATTTCTGTCTCTTTCTGATCATCCACTTTGTAGGTTGCCTGAGGGGGAGGTGACAGGTTTCTCACCTTTGCAGCTGGCTCAGTGGAAGAGAATGAAGAAAGAACACAGACGCAGAGAATTTCAACTTGTTTTATTATCTTTGAAGGAGCTTCATGAATACAGTTCTTTAAAGAGAACCCCATAGGTGCTACATGCTTTGCATCTTGGAGTATAGTTCATGATCATCAGAAGTAATGTAATTCAGACACAAAAATACAAGGTGAGATTTCCCTGGTTCTTCTTTATTCTAAACGGTTGCCTGAAGACCCAGTTTTATGCTCAGGCCCTACTCAGCTAAAGCTACTAGACCTGGTATGTGGAAATCTGGACAATCATTCATGGGAAGGAAAGAGGTGGAGGGTTTTCTATCTCTGTGTTTTTGTGTTTTTTAGATTGGATCAGTAACTTAGCTTATCAATAGCATGCTAGGGGCTGCACACTACAATATGCAGGGACCCATGCAAAAGATGAAAGGGAAAAATGCAAAGAAATGGGAAGAAGCAGGCAAAACATTTTCCCATTGTGAATTATATTAACCCCAATATATGCAATAATTTCCCATTCTTTCACATTAAAAACTACAGCTTAGAACTGCTCCTGGAAAGCTTGGGCACCACACACAAACTTGAGGAGTTATATATGTAGCTGGGTTTTCTGATTTTATACCCTGTTGGTTGGTCTAAAATCAGTGGTGGGATTCAGCTGGTTTGCACCACTTTGGCAGAACCAGTAGCTAATTTTTTGTTGCCCAGGCCCAGAATGGACTTCCGGCAGCGGCATCCACACAGAGAACCAGTTGTTCACATATTTGAATCCCACCACTGTCTAAAATATAACCTACAGTCATCCTTTGCTGCCAATGCAATCACTTTAACTAACAACATTATGGAATTTAGTGCTATAAGTTGGACCACAAATACATCTCATTTGGGACTGTCTCTCCACCTGATTTTTTTTTCTCAGTGGAGAAATACGTGCTCTACCTTGAGTGACAGAACTGATCATTTATTTAAGTGAGCTAAACAAAACATTGCCAGATGAGTTACCTTTCCATTGGGACTCCTTATTTTTAGTGGATTTCTACATCCCTTTTTCCTGCCCTTTTCTTGTAACTAGCTTCCAGGAGAAATGGTAGAAAGCAACCATTTTGTACTTCCCAAGGCTCCGTGTGTGTTTGTGTGTTTTGGCCTGGCTTAAGCGAAGTCACCGTGTCACTTTGTTTCCAATGCAGGAATCAGCCAAACTAACAGTTGTGTACAGAAATCATGTGATTGATTCTGAAAGCTTGATCAGACCTTCTGAAGTTACTGATATGCTCTGGGTCATTTTGGAGACAGCGCAATTAGCCTGCATTGCAGGTCAGAAAAAAATCCAGGAAAGGAAAGTGTTTTTCTGCTATGATCTGGAAATGAAGATTGCTGCTGTTCAGACCTTTGTGTTCAGCAGGACGTCAGGGAGAACAAGCTGAAAGCGATTGTCCATATGGATATATAGAATAGACTTCTCATGTGTTGAAATGAATTCCTGATTAAGTCTAATGTTAATAGACTAGGGAAATGGGATGGGGCTCTATAGTTAGAGAACTGGTGTAAAAATATTAATTTTACCACAAAAACACTGCTGTGATGTATCTTAGCACAGCCCTTCATTTAGTGACAATTAGAAATTACATCGGCACTGAAAAAGGTGACTTACAATTGGTCCTCACATTCATGACCATTGCAGCATCCCCATGACCGTGATCACAATTTGGGCATTTGGCAACTGGCATGTTTTTATAACAGTTGCAGTGTCCGGAGTGTGTGTGTGTCATGTTACTGGTCATTTGCGACCCTCCGAGCCAGCTTCTGACAAGCAAAGTCAATGGGGGTAATCTGATTCGCTTAACGGTGTCATGATTCATTGAGCAACTGCAGTGATTCACTCAACTATGGCAAAAAAAGGTTCTAAAATCGAGCACGGCACACTTAACAACTGCCTTGCTTAGCAATAGAGACTCCAGTCCCAACTGTGGTCCTAAGTTGAGGACTACCCTAATATCATCAGGACAAGTGTTGATATGAAATAGCTCCATCAAAGGACTGTACCATGTTGTTTTTCTACACAAAGCAATAGCATACACTCTTTCCCGTCCCCTCCTTATATTTCTTTTTATATTCCGGCATCCAATTCACATATCATTCATACATATAACGATGCAGCTTGCATTTGTTTGAAGCTTGTTCCCATTAAGGGACTGCTAGAATTTCTCTCAGTCACCAAAATAGAATCCAACAAAAAGCAAGGTTATATTTTTTTTCCAATCTGGAAAACTTGTAATATTAATAAAATAGGACTAAAATGGAGGAAATGAGGCAGCTCAGAACCAAATAGACGATACATTTGATTGATTTAGATCCTGGAAATTCCACACAATGTTCTGACTTCAATTTGCACTGACTTTAGGAGCAATCATCCTTTCAGAGTAAACCAATTGCCAAGGGCCCATCACAAGATATTCCTGTGGTTGTATCAGTTCAGCAGAGGGCAAAGACCTCAGAAAATGTGATGCCAAACTCTGCACCAGGTTTCTCTTCTTCCAAAGACTAACTACAATAGAATGACTTTACTACTTGGGGTTGGGGTGAGGGGAGACATAAAAACCAACACTGGCCTGTTGGTTCAGATTTGATTATGTTGCAGCAATGCAGTATTGTAGGCTAACTCTACATTCCCACAGCTAGGAGTTTGATCCTGACCGGCTCAAGATTGATTCAGACTTCAATCCTTCCAGGGTTGGTAAAATGAAGACCAAATTGTTTGGAGAAATAAGCTGACTCCGTAAAATGCTTAGAGAGGGCTGTAACACACTATGAAGCAGTATATAAGTCCAAGTGCTATTACTATTGTTATTTAGGCATTGGGGGGGGATTCAGGAATCCTTAATCCAGAGTTTTAAAAGAATGAATCTCTGTTATTGATAGAGAAGTTGTAAATGCCCTTTTGCAGGTTTATAACAAAATCTGTGCTTTTAAACCAGGTGCAATGCCAGCTCCATCCCTTCAACAGTTTCAGAAGAAAACACACTTCCTGAGACTTCTTGGAAAAGCTGCTGCTTTAACTATGCTGGTTATTGCTATAATGTGCCTAGCCTGTTCCTTCAGGTTAGTGCTGAGTTTACAGACCCCTGCTGGGTAGAACAATGTCTTTGAGTCAGGATTCGCAGCAGGAATCTGGCACACTCGGCAGGAGCTCCATGACCTTAAAGGAAAGGGACATCGGCACTTTTCTATTTTATCCTTTCTCTGGGCAGCTCTATATCTCACTGGTGACCTGGATGAATGGAAGGGTGAAAAAGATGCTATTCCTATCAATAAATAAGCTTACACAAATTCATTGTGATTGATCTCACATGTTGCTGCGAGCTTGCTATTCCCATTTAGTTCAGGTAGCATCAGCAATATCCTCTTAAAGCCATAGCCAGCTGCTGGTATGAACTATTTCTTGATTATTGTTATTATTATTGTTAATATTTTTATCTCTTCTTTGAATGCTATCACAGTTACTTTCTGCAAAAGAGATCAACAAAGAGGTACAATAGCCATAGCAATTTACTGTCAGCAATAGTGCATTGCAATTCCTTGACTGGGAAGCTGGAAACTTCCCTCGACTGGGTAGCTGGAAAAAGAATATTGCAGTATTAGTTAAACTGATTTTGTAGAGATTTATTTTAAGTGTTAATATACTATCTTAAAAGGTTGTTCACCACATTACCAGTATGGAACATGCAATTCCAATTAATAATAATAATAATAATAATAATAATAATAATAATAATAATAATAATAATAATAATAATAATAATAATAANTACCCAATTCCAGCAACCGTTCCTTATATGTTTTAGCCTCCAGTCCCCTAATCATCTTTGTTGCTCTTCTCTGTACTCTTTCTAGAGTCTCAGCATCTTTTTTACATCGTGGTGACCAAAACTGGATGCAGTATTCCAAGTGTGGCCTTACTAAGGCATTGTAAAGTGGTATTAATACTTCACGTGATCTTGATTCTATTGACATGGAGTTTTCTCTGAACGTCACTTACACACTTCAAATGGTTTAAAATACAGATGTCTGATCAATAATGGGAATGTGTCAATAATGTCACAATTCTATAGGACACCAGTCCCCCAACATTTCCAGCTTGGCGACTTGGCGCATGAAGGGGAGAGGGGATGGCTCCATGTGATTGGCAGGTGCGCATGCACACAGCTCCATTTGGAGCTCCATGTGTGAGTCCAAGCCCCCACCGTTTGCGCAAGTGGAGCTGAGTGCGCACATGCACTTGCCTGCCGCCTGCGCAGCCTGGTTTCAAACAGGTTGTGGCCTGAGGTATTTGGGGACTTCTGCTATAGGACCAACTGATTGACACTTTGTTTCTCCATGCAATACAAGTGGCTGGTAATCACTTTATAAGTCCCACATGGCTTGGGACCTGGGTGTCGGTGAGATCACTTGCTTCAGTAGAATCTATATGCCCAAAGTGTAATGGTAGTGACCACTATATTACAAGTTCCTTTTCTTCATGAGGCATTGCAAGAGAAGAGTAGGAAATATGTGCTCCCTGCAGCAGTTCCCCTCCTGGAGAATCAACTACTCTGGGAAATAAGATCAGCATTCTCACTGTTAACTTTCGGAAGGTTCCTTAAAACCTGATTGATTAGGCAAGTATCAAGGATTTAAGGAGACAATAAAGTATTATTCTAGATCATGTATGAGTGCTGCTCTTTATATAGCTTTTGTACATGGTTGAGATTCATTTGAAGGAAGCAGCACGAAATTACCAATAATAAACAAATACATTTTATGAATTTAAAAAATTACTGTGTTATGTTCATATTAAATTTAAAATGTTTGATTTCTACCAACTGGAGATGTTGGTGGAAATTTCCTTTTTGTGATATGTTGGCTCCTATGTCGCACAGGAAGCAAGAGAGTTCTAAATGACTTACTTTGAATCATGGTAATTATTTCCATAGCAATATCCCAAGTCTTTCATGGTAACAGCATGGAAACTATGCTGCAGAAAAGCCTAAAGCTCAGATGTACTGAATCAGTGTTCCTGTGTTATTATGGTTCATGTTTTTACTCGGAAGTTATCCAAACATTCTGGCTTAAAAGTTTCTGTTTTGTTCCAAGGAAGACAGACCAGCTGGGAAGAAGCTGATAGCACTGGCATGCTCAAGAGTCATAATTACCATTATCCATGCACCTCTGCAATTGATTAAATTAAGGAATGGTGCCTGCCTTTCTCCTATTATTCAATTGATGGGAATTTCTAAAGAGATTTCAGTTCCTGCCAATGTCTGCAATTAAAACCAGCCCCCTGCCAATAAATCTATGTGGATGGGATGTTGATATTGGCTAGTTTGGAACTCTGACAGACACCCCTCCCCAAATTGTTAGTTGTTTCCATCTCCCCAATAGCTTAAATAAATCAAAATAATATTGGACTAACATTATATTATTTATTAGATTTTTAAAATCCCCTCTTTATTACTTTATAAGTAACTCAAGGTTGTGAACGTACATAATACTCATTTCTCTTCTTTTTCCCCACAACAACCCTGTGAGAAAGAGTTAGTGGTGCAAGGTCACCCAGCCCCTTTCATACCTAAAGTGGAACTAGAACTCACAATCTCCTGGTTTCTAGGCCAATACTTTAACTACAACACCAAAGTGGCTCTTCAGTAGAATTCATAAATGTTTTCCATGCTAAGAATAAGAAATAATGGTGGGAAAACAAGTTGGATTTGCTTTCACTTAGATTTAAATTGTATTTAAAATTAAATATAGCTAATACAATCACTCTCCACTCAACTGTGTAATAATGTTTCCTTCTTGTCACACTGAAAATTACAATCTATATGCTACTAAACCTCTTCTCATCATTCCCATTAACTGAGCAAAACAGTGCATCATAGGACAACCATTTTTGAAATAGGTGACCTCAAATGGGATAACATACAGAATGCATCCAAAATCTGGGACCCACCACACCTGAAGGAATGAAATTTGGGGAAATTGTGGCTCCTCTAGGCTGCCGCTGCTGCTGCAGTCATATAATGGTCATTTTGAATGTCCCGTGAGAGTTTCCCAGACAATCCTGAATCCCCCCCCCATCCCTCACTCCCTTCCCCACCCAAAACAAGGAACTAATTTGTCATGTGGGTCTTAAAGAAGAAATAATGTTAAGGTTCATGAAGAAAGAAATGGATATTTTTTATTTCTTTATGTCTTTTTGGACACAAACATGCACATATATCTATTTCTCATGTTTCTTCAGGAACTCAAGGCAGGCAGGCAGGCAGGCAGGCAGGCAGGCAGGCAGGGAGGGAGGGAGGGAGGGAGGAAGGAAGGAAGGAAGGAAGGAAGGAAGGAAGGATGGATGGATTTCAGAAACTTCCTGTCAGTTTTCCACTCCTTTCTATTTCCACTGCTTTTCTGCCTATTCATGGTCATTTTGTTTCTCTGTTTAGATAAGGAAACATCTCTGAAACGATGAACAAATAGATCACACGTTGTCTAGTAACAACCTGGACTATATAGGATAACAAAACATCAGGTTATATGACTCAGGATGTCAAGAGGTACACCTCTAAAACTAACCTAGTAACTAGGTTGCTGAGCATCTCCTACAAAAGTGTTTTGTGTCAGATTATTGTATGCACAAGGATAGAAAGATTTGGCAATACTCACAATAGAGGAATGATGGTGAAGATAATAGAAGTTGCTGAAAATAGCCAAATAGACTTGTTTGATTAGAGAAAAGACAGTATCAACATTTATTGCCCCCTGGAAATCCCTTATGAACTTTTTATGTAAAACAGAAATAACTGAACATATGATTAAATAGGATAAATTATAGAAAGAATAGAGTCAGGATATAATTTTAGAGAAAGACGTAAATCTATACTTCTATTTATAATTGTGTAAAGAGGATCAGAAGCCACTTCTTTATATCTTTTTTCTTCATTTTCTACTTTTCTTTTTGCCTTTTATCCAGTGGTGGGATTCAGCCGGTTCATACCACTTTGGCAGAACCGGTAGCTAATTTTTGTTGTCCAGGCCCAGAATGGACTTCTGGAAGCGGCATCCACACAGAGAACCGGTTGTTCACATATTTGAATCCCACCACTGCTTTTATCTTTCTCTTTCATTTCTTCCTTTCCCTTTTCCTCTTCTTATTCTATTTTAATTTGTATTAATTTGCATTCTATTTTTTAAAACTTTCATTAACATTATACTTGTGCCATGGAGTGCTGTGTGTCATGGAGGCAATACAATTTTGTTCCTCTCAAGGCGAAGTGGCAATGCGATCTTTCTAGAGAAGATACTTCATTCACCTCAATGCTTTAATTAGTAATAGCTGGATAAAGCTTATGCACATGGGTTACACTGCACAAAACCTGTTTTAGCTATTGAATAGGGAGCTTCAGAAATGAAATGGACACAAGTAACAAAATCCAAGTAGCCAAGTACATGGAAGAATTCCAAGAGCTAGCCAGCTGCTTAAACTGGCCAGAGGACATTCTGGTAAGCTGTTTCCAGGATGGGTTAAACGAAGATCTGTACAATGCCTGTCCTTCCTTCCTTCCTTCCTTCCTTCCTTCCTTCCTTCCTTCCTTCCTTCCTTCCTTCCTTCCTTCCTTCCTTCCTTCCTTCCTTCCTTCCTTCCTCCCTCCCTCCCTCCCTCCCTTCCTTCCTTCTTTCCTCTTTTTTCTGGGGGTAAGCACTAACCAGGATTAAACCTCCTTGCATCCTTGAGATTAGCCAATGATGGCTTTCTTAAGATCACCACTACCTAATTATTATAAGTATGTATATATCGAGGCACATTCAATACAGAAAAGCATTCTACAATGTATCCACATTTAAACAACGAGAGAAAATGCCTATATTAGAAAAGTGTATTTGCAAGTGAGTAGAAATGTTCATATAGATATTTTATCCCTATTGATGTTAACTAATGAAGCTTTGCTCAGTAGAACATTAGATGGGTTAAATGAAAAGTTGGATGAAAAGGGTTCTAGATTAGGCCTTTGTATAATTTTTCAGAAAGTATTGAATTGCCCTTCAATTTAGTGTGAACATTTTACATACTTTTTGGCTATTTCTTTTGTGTAACTGCCTACCCTATGCCTTTCCTACATCTTTGCCAATTAATTTGGTACAGGAAACATTTGGTCTTTGCTGGGGGAACTGTTTCAAAAATAGTGGAAGAGGCAGGACAATGTTACATTTGATTTCAATTCTTCTGCATGGCAATTTAATTAACCTTGAATTGAGTGAATCTCATCACAGTCATGTATTTAATAATTTTCCTGAAACATAAACATTAGAAGATACCAATAATTTTGAAGGTCTTTGTTGAGTGCAGTCAAGGTTTTTTTTTTTTAAAAAAAAAGCCCTGAGGTCTCAGGTTTTACATCTCTGAGGTAGGAGAAACTTCTCACTGATGTAAAACATTAACCATTCACATTAACACACTCATTAGTCATTTTAGCATACCAATGTTAAAAGGTGCTGAGTTAAATGCCAACTTTGTTAGTTATGAATTAGAGATTGTAAGGCCTACTGTAAAGTCAATCTGGAACCAGTCCATTGCTTGGATAGAAGCCTCGTTGTTTTCTCACTAATGGCTTGTGTCCTAAGATTTTGCTTTGTGAATAGAATTCTCCTTCTGTTTATGGAGCAAACTTTAGGATCCAAGCCAATGTATTTCAACATGTTTTTCTTGCTGTTAACTTGGAAAGTTTCAGTGTGACACACTGTTGATAATAACAACCTCCTAAGTTTGAAAACATGGCATCTGAACCTACTAGGGTTAACTGCCTATAGTTATTGCTTAATTCTCTATGACATCACCTCCTTGATTATTGATATAAAATCACTCTAACCTCGTAATGCAAGGTGCAGTCTACCAATTACACAAAAAAAGGTGAGTATTTTATGTTCAGTTCACTCACACGCATACTCACACGCACTAACATACACACAGGCCCCAAATTAAAATCAGTGTAAGGGAAAGCTGATTACTAGATTATTGAAGTGGTTAACCTTCTTCCTGAGTGTTTGAGAGAAAAGGCTAATGAACGGTGGTAACGAGTGAATGTGCATTTATAGTAACAAATAATAATCAGGCAGAATCTTGGCACATAAAGTGCACTGCAAATTAGAATTTTAATTTAATTCATCACAAATAAAACCCCAAGATGAAGAGACTTGGGGGGCATACTAACAGGATATTCCTTTGAATTGACAAGTTTTTGTCAGTTCTGATAAGGGCTTTTGCTAATGCTTCTCTGGCACCATTGTTTAAAGGCTGTGAAGAGACAGGGGTAAATATACGCTTCTGGTCTTGCCTTTATCTCTTTATTAGGGAGGTTAGTATGTTGAAGAGCCTTTTGTTCTCTCTATGTTCATTAGTCAAAATGCAAAAGGTCGCTATGGATTTACATACTTGACTTGAGATGATGAATTGGTGCAATTAGTAACATTACACTTATTTTCATACCATCACTTTGATTTAAAATGTTGTTGGCTTAAAAAATCTTAATTTCTAGGGCAAATTACCCAATTGTTCATTTTGTGTTGCCTGTTTGAGTTTAACTATTTTTGGATAATTAGTAATTAGTAATTTAATTTCTTTCTTTTCTGATTAATTGAGTTAATAATGTTTACTGAAAAATTTAACCCCACATATTAGAGACTTGCGTTCTAGACCCAGTTTAATATTGCCACATCCATGAAAGTGTCACTGGAAAGCTCATCTTCTAGCAAAGCCACATGACGTTTGTGTAATGCAACAACATGGATCTAATATTGCCCAGCAGCACCAATACTAACATTTATTCTGAAGGGCATATAGTATTTTTGATTTTGAGATCAGCTAGGGTAAGAAGTTATTAAATGCTAGAATTCCCCCTGGGTTTTCATATGATGAAGTACATGTTGTGATTAATAAGAATATCAGAGAAACTGAAAGAGGCCTGTTAGATGTTTTACAGTTCTTCTTCATTCTGTACCCCTTAAAGGCTCTCTGACCCAGCTTGTATAAGGTTTCTTTGTAGATGTCCACTACATATCTTTACTGTAATATCAGTAGACACATACATTCTCTCCTTTAGTAGGTTGTAGAAGAGCTGCGTTAGTCTGTGGCATAGCTCACAAAAGCTTATATTATTTAATAAAATTTATTAGTTGGAAAAAGTACTACCAACTCTTTCTGAGTTTCTCCTTTAGAAATAAAACCAAATCCGTGAACATATTTTATTTTCCACACTTCGTCACAAGTCCTAAAAATTGCATTGATGGTTCCTTATCTTTACTGCAATTCTATAAAGAAAATTAGGTGAAAAGATACTGCCTGGTCAAAAACATGGAGAAAAGTCCATGGTTCAGGAAGAATTTTTACTTGGGTCTACATAGTCCTTGTTAGACACTCACAGCAAGACACTCATGATAAAAGTAGCTCCATGCTGAAAGAAGGGATTATTTGGAAAACTCTTAATTGTCTTTGTATCCAGCTCAGTAGCTGGAGAGCACTCAAATGCTCTGTTTATTGGTGTAGTTTTGTTGCCATTCCCATTGTGAAAATGATGGAAATTTGGTCATGGTCATAGATTAATTTAAGCATAACACTCATCTCTCCTCCGTAGAGAGGAAGCCCTTTCTATGCTCCTGTGGAACTCACAGCAAGTAATAGTTGTGTTTCTCCTCTGAAATGAAGGAAAGCATTATGCATGGTTCCCCCCTTTCAAAAGATATGGGGAATTTAACAGCATGTAATATATAAACTCGGCAATTCCAGCCTCATGCAGCTGGAATTTAAGCCATCTTTCTAGATAGCAACATAAAAAGCCAGCTGGCTGGCTGGCCAGTCACCGGTCTTGCACCATTGTTTAATCCTTCTCAGTTGAATATATTCTTCAGATATCCCTTTGCTGTTGCAATGAAGCTTTCACCATTGGTCTCCTATTAGCAATGAAGCTAAGGCAAAAAGTGGTCTTTTCCATGAACTCCATGATGGTTTTATACTATTGATAGAGCAGATATAATTATTATGTTGGAACAGTATGAGGAGTAAGAATTCTGGCACACCAAAGAGAACGGAATTTAACCCAGGAGAGAACAATAAGAGAAAAAAAGAAGAAAGGAAATAAAAATAAAAAAGAGAAAGGTCTGTTAACACAAAACTTTCATTTTTCTGGATAGCAAAATAATGCCTGGAGGATAGATTGCCCTTCAGATTTCTTTCCTCCATTCACGGTAGCTCGGTTCACTTTCCAGCTATTCAATGAGCTGCAGACAATATTAGCTCAATTAAACAACAGAGATTCAAAATAAATTACTTCGTCCTAATTAGACCCTAAGCCCCTGATAAATTCCAATGGGCAATGGAAACAATTATATAATTCACTTTGAAATTATGATTTTTGCACTGCTTGCAACCTAAATCAAAGAGATAGCAATAAAATTAGTTGAATGCTACTAATTGCGTCAATATATCTTCTCAAGTAAAACATGTAGGTTTGTGGCAACATTATATATATTTGCATGAATGTAAAACTAAACTGGATTCAATATATGTAATGCAAGAGAATCAATTAAATTCATCCTTAATTGATTCATCTTAGTTAAGATATCTGTTATCTATCTATCTGTCTATCTATCTATCTATCTATCTATCTATCTATCTATCTATCTATCTATCTATCTATCTATCTATCTATCTATCCATCATTCATCCATCAATCCATCCATTTTTGTATCACCTTACTTTATCTTACTTTCCATGCTTACAAGTAGTATAGGGGTGCACTAGAAAGAATGATTGTTTCAGCCTAATTTCAGCCTTGGACACAAGTAATGAATATTTAGTGGAGCATAAAAGATTTTCTAGGTGTGGAACTCTGTAACACTCTTGCTGTAGTATACAAATTAGGAAGATGCAATTTGAATGTGGGATTCAAGATTAAAAAGGAGCAAGATTCTTTCTGAAACAAAGCTTTAAACTGATCATAGGCTACAGTGGGGAAGCATCTAAATACTACAACTGCTTCTATTTTTGGCAGGATGGAATATAAACAGCAGGAATGGTAGATTCTTCAGAGCAGGGCTTTTCAAACTTCTGAAACCTATTCGTTGTTTTTTTTTTAAATTCTGGAACCCTTGATCAAGAGGCAAAGCTATAAATATATAACTTTTTCTCATTCTTAGTCTGGCATGGAATTCCATGAAAATCTTGAGGCATTTGGGGGGAAACATCTATATATTTTAAAAGACAAAGATAGGAAGATGAAGAAATGACAGCCCATAGACACCATAAACTGTTGGACATCTTGAGAAGTTGTGTTGAACCAATAGTGAATGTACTTTTTAAAAAGAACATTCTTAGAATTTATCACCTTCTGAAACCAGTTGATTTGAACAGACATATATTATGGTTATGGCTAGGTTAAGTCTTCTGGAAATGTTATGTGCTCCTTCTTTACACCTGCAGACCACATAACCATTTTTAACATGACAGCAGATAAAATGTGGTTGTGTGACCAATTATACACTATGGCGGTCCTGCCAGTTTATCAACTAGACTTTATTCCAGGAGACTACCCAGGAATATCTGGTTCCTGCCATAGTCTGTATAAATCAGCTTCCTTTCTTCTTTTCTTTTAATTAACCAACCTCACTCTGTGGAACTAAAGCTGGGTCAAGATAATTGGTAGGAAACGGATGTCTACTGGAAAGTGGAACAAGTCCTCCTCTATGTTGCTATTATTTATGACATGGAGGAGATTGGCAACTACATTCTGCAAAACTACTCCCACCCATTTAGTCACAGGGTGCTGCCCCTTATAGCCATTTCTCCTTTGGATCTTGTCTGGCCACCAAAGCTTTTTCACTTTGAATGCTAGGTTTCCCACCACCAAACCTGCTACCACATCCCAACAGATATCCTGACAGGTCAATCCTGCTTCATTTTTCTCCTACTCTCCAAAGCACCTGAAGGGAAGACAAGAAGCAATGGATGGAATCTAATCAAGGAGAAAACCAACCCAGAACTAAGGAGAAATTTCCTGAGAGTTAGAACAATTAATCAGTAAAACGACTTGCCTCCAGAAGTTGTAGGTGTGCCAACACTGGAGGTTTTTAAAAAGAGATTGGAGAACCATTTGTTAGAAATTGTTTAAGGTTTCCTGTTTGAGCAGGGGGTTGGACTAGAAGATCTCCAAGATCCCTTTGATTATTCTGTTATATTTTCTGCTCTCCTCTAGTTTGTTTCTCCTTACATTACCTTTGTGCTTGATGCAGAGACAGGCCCTCCTCCCCCGGCCTCAACCACAGCAGCCATGGCTAGCTATTACTCTTGTAAAGTACATTATTCACAATGGAAGAATGCTGGAATTGGTAGTAGTGCTCTCCAGGAAGTGCAGAGGCAGCAGATGAAAAAGCAGGGAAGGTCCTTGGCAGTCTGGGAACTAAGTCCAGCAGTGCAGTAAGGAAAAAAAATACCCTTCTCTGTTTCTCATCCTCTGATAGCAGGAGCAGCACTTAGTGTCTGATCTTCTGTTGCCCTTTTTTTGGGAGGCACAACAAGAACTACCACTGGTTCCAAAGTAGGTGTTAAGTGCCAGGGAAATCAGGAGATCGAGGCAGTTCAAATAGGTATAAAGGTTTATTGCAAGTTTAAGCTCTCCATGAGAATCTGAACTACTAATGCTCCAAGCAAATTGGTGGTAGATAAGAGTCACAGGAATTCAAGGTTGGCTGGACTTAGATCCCTTGTAAGCGCAAAAGGACTCATGACTAATGACATGATTGACCCCTCCCTCAGACTAGCCTGGTCATTTCCTACAGTAGATTTTCGAAACAACTTCTTTCACAAATCACATTGTTTGTGTGTGTGTTTGTGTGTGTGTGTGTGTGTAGGTAGGGTAGAGGGTGTGTTGAATAAGTTCCCTAAAATGACCCTATGTTGCTGTGTTTCCAAAGTTAGTTGTGAGTCCTTATTTGAGCCAATTTAAATTACTGCTACAATAAATCAGTGTGTTCCATAATGTGGTATATTAAGATTTATAACAATTAATTGGTAGAGGTGAAAAATCTATTTCTAACTGAGGTTAATAATTTTGTGACTGAGGCCTACTGCTGACAGCCCATCAACCGCCAATAAAGCTATTTTTTATTGCTGTGAAGCTAAGGAAGCTGCTCCGAGCTTACTAGCTTACAATTAAAAATGGCAGAACAAACATTACACAGGAAGAACTAATAAAGGTCATGCTTTGATAGCTTATTTACAAAAATTCACTTGGCTTTCATTGGCCAGCACACTGACCAGTATTGATAAATGCTAGGTCAATGATTTAACTAATGGCATGTGACTGATCTCTTACTTTATTGAGAATTGTCATATGTACTTTGCAGGGTTATATATTTCACATCCTGCAGTCACTTCACTGCCAAAATTCTTCTACTACCGCACAGACATTTTACAAAAGGAGGAAAACATCTTAACTGATGAATATTGTACTTTTAAAAGTTCCACTTGGGAGATTTCAAAAGTGAAGCAGCTGGGGAGAAGTTTAATACTCCCTAAGAAGTGCACAGTAAACCTAGGCCGGGTCAGGATTTGACACATTTATTTGATTGTAAATAAAAAGGACAGTATGATGATTAATACAATATGTTGTTCATCCTGAAACTAACATAGGTCAGCTAGAGCAAAATTTTCTGGTGGTCAGCAGAAATAGGCGTTAAAAAAGGAGAGCTTGCAAAATAAGTGGAAAACTGGCTGAGATCATTATGATGAAGATATTGTGACCAATTAGGAAAAAAAGATTTTGAGGGTAGATTTCCTGGGTAGCTTCTGAACAGAATAATCACCACACTCAGTTGGCCTCAAGAAGTAGGACATCTTTAGATCAGATCTCATTCTGTTTTTTTTCTTTGGCTTTAACTTGACCTTTAAGTAAGTTGATCTTCCTTGAAAAGATACAACTCTTCAGGTTTTTTGTCAGGAAGGAAGTGTTCCATAGAGAGTAAAGTTAGTTTAGTTTTGTTTTGTTTTTAAAAAAGAGCATCACTCTTAAAAAAATAAGTACATATATGCTAGAGTCAGATAGAGAATTTAGTTTGTGGGGTTTTTTTAGAATAGAGAACGGAGTGGAGGGAGGAAAAGTATTAAAAAGAGTATTGATAATTCTATATGGTATTACTATATACCGTACAAGTAAATAATGTTAGAGAGTAATTAAATTCAGAATGAAGGAAGGCCAAGTTGTCTTACACAGATCTATGAGAGTATAATAATAAAGACACATTTAAATATTATCAATACTCTTTTATAGCATGCATAATCCCTCATACTAATATGATAATATGTTAAGGAAAAGTGTGGTTAGTGTTTAGGGGGCAGAATTGAAGAGGTAAAATAAATGAAGAAGGATTGACAGTCTTTTTACCTACTGACTGGGTAGCTTGGCAATATAGAAGCAGATGGATAGTGTCCCAAAGATGCTTTTTCAAAAGGCAACTGGGCTTTCTTGGTTTTCCTTGAAGATGTTTCACTTCTCATCCAAGGAAAAACAGTTGTCTTTTTATAAAGCACCTTTGGGACAACCATGACCTGGATGACTAAGACTCTCCATAAACATTAAGCAGATGGATAAATGACACATTTGCCACAGGATAGTCAATTTAGTCAATCCAATTGGCAGAATCGATTTAAATCAATCACCAGTTTTACCCACTGATGAAATGGTTGAATTAGGTGAACAATTGTCCAAGTTCAATTTAGGTTTCTAGAAACTAATGAGGAGTTACTCTACGTAACATTTGAATGAACAAATGATTCTTACTCAACAGTTCACTATATATTTAAATCAAAGTCTTAAGCCCTTATTACAGATTGGAGTCTTGGCGGTAGTGCTAAAGAAAGAGTTTTAGGGACCAAGAAACATTTGTAACTCCAAATGAAAGGAGACCTACCTTATGTAGAAAATATCTCTGACTCCACTCTGACTCCACTGTGTTAAATATCTTCTTATATATCTACTCTAAGCTTTCTCCAAGTCTGTCTTATTGGGGAAAATTCAAGTCAACCCTATCCCATCTTTCAAAGGACATGGGTTAAAATAATCTCTCCTCAGCTGCTTTATCGGCATGACAGCTGCTGGCTGCCTTGTTCTAGTACACAGTATTGTGAAAGTAGAAGCATTTGATTGCGAAAGCTACTGTCCCACTAATACTAAGGAGAAACCTATGATGATCACCGTGGAACTTTTCTTTAAGTTAATACGTATAGGATTCTGTTTGTTTAGAGCAGAATTTGAATTTGTCAATCATGTTTTAGCCCTGGGTAGTAAGTAATATATGCCATAAAGAGCAATATGATTTTTTTTATAAGCCAGAGACATCATCTACAGATGAGTTACTGTTTACCCACAGGCACTGATAGGGGTCAGAAGTACAATTCTTACCCAAACTTAGTTGAAATATATAAAAGCTACATGATTGCAAATGTTTAACATAACATAGTCATTATTGAGAAGAAATATTTATTACCTGTAGTATTTTATATCTGTATAATAAAATATATTCACTTATAGTCACCCATCATCCCAGCTGATAGGATCAAGTTATAGGAGAGAAGAATGCTGGTTATGTAAAACTTGGAGCTCCAAAATGACCGTGATATTATTAACAAAGTCATCTGCCAAAGATCTGATCCTGTCAAAATGTAAGTTTGGAGAATGTACCCTTCTACTTCACCGCTTTAAATCAATCAATAACAATTCCATCTCAGCATGATTCAGCCAAGAGCTTATTACAAGTCATCTGAAACTGAATTTCAGCCAAAGAATGAGAGATCAAGGAAAATGAGATGCTGGAGGTTGATGTGAAACACACAACTCAACATGCTAAGTCTACTTGAGACACAGCTATTGAGTTATACAGAATGGCAACTTGCAGTTGTTAACACACTGAAGTTAAAACAGAACCCAGAGACCCATTACGAGCAAGGTCCATTTCATTTGGGGAGAAATAAACTAAAATTAAAATTATCTGGAGTAATAGGATAGAGTAATAATTCAGGCTCAAGTTCTGAATTCAGTCAAATTTTAGGCCAGCCAGAGTCAGTGTTTACTTAATCTCCTATGTCACAATTCATGCCAGAATGAAGACAAAGAGCAGTCACATCCTCGATTCCAACTGAGCAAGTGTCATAAATTATTTCAAACACAGCAGGCCCAGGTGAGTCACTTAATTCAGTTTCTTGACTATTCTTTGACATAGGATAAATATGGCTTCCTGCCACTTATATAGTCTATGATACTTACAACACTTTTACAGACAGAGAGACTAGAGCTAAACTATTTGCTTTTTTTGGCAAAGGTTTGTTCCTTTATTCAAAACTTTGCTCATCTACACAATTCTGTAACCCTCTGTCCTCCTTAGGTCCCACCTGAAACAACATAGTCATGCCTCCAGCAGGAACGGTTTTGTCCCAGGTTCAGTCCTGTTGCCTCCAGAGAGGTCTGGAAAAAATGTTTTGCTGCAAATCTTGCTAATATGCATCCTTAGCTGAGTATGTATATACATACATTTGCATGTTAGAGAACTGTGTGAGGATTTAGAATTAATTTCAAAAGGGTACATTGGAAGTCATGGAAGTCCAGCCATGGGACCTGTCTGTGACTCTCAGAAAAAAACCACATCTTTTTGCAGGCTAACATGACCCAAAGAAAACATAGGAGTGCTACATTCGCGTTCCCAGTCATTTAGAAGATCCTTTTGCAAATGATTTCCCAAACAACCAACGGCTATACTACATTGAACGTATTATTAATTTTGATTGTGTTGAAATGCAAGTATGTTTTTCTTTGAAGAGAAGGTGAATATCAATAGGAGTAAAACAAGATATAGAAAATAAAATGTTTCTATATCTCAAGGATGCTGAGATTCTTAATGATGCACATTAGTGATACAGAGTATATTTTCTTTCATTCCTAGGAAACTTTGGAAAAAAAAAACCCTCCTTGGTCAATATCACCCCACCTATTTAGTCAGGTCCATCAATGTATTTGGCACATTTTTCACATTTTGTTCTGATGGTGGGAAAAAATGTGTTATGTACTGCCTTAAAACAATCGGGTTTTTTCATACACCAAAAGAACAATCAAAATAGCTGTTCCAATGAAATAGTTTTACTAGTTCAAAGTTGTCACCCTTATCTCTATCAATCAAAACATTGGAGAAGACAGCACAACACCTCAACAGGATTACCTAAAAAGGCTTAGAGAAGGAATGAGACAATTAGGCAACAAAGCAGCATGGAAATGTTTTGATGGGAAAGGGAAGCATGAGACAATACTCTAAAGTTGGCCAATAAGTTTGAATTGTCTTTTGTGTTTTGACTGGTTCAGTAGGGTGCCAATCATTTGCCCAGCAAAATGCAACTTCCTACATCTTGCATAATTACCACCAGAAATAACTGATCTTCCCTTGCTTATGAGATGACCTTTTCCCCCTTTAATAATATGCCGTTATACCTATGCACGGCTAACTGTACATGATGCTGTCAGAGATGGCATGGTTGTCTTTCACCTTAGGCCTTTTTATCTCTCAGAGTGGCCTCTCCCAGTTTTACAACATCTCAGCATTATAATTCAGCTTTCATGGTATAATAACGATGAGCCTAACAAAATCATAGGGCAAGGATGCTTAGAATTTATTAAGATTATTATGACACAATGGAGCTGGAATACATTAGCATAATTTTTCTTTCTTATCTTGCATTTCCAATTTCTTTCAATAGTGTTTTTGTTCTGCTCTAACTAATCTTTAGCCCCTAGTTAGGGGTTGCCACTTGTTAGCAGTTAATCTTGGCTTAATTTGTATTTATGTCTGATCATTCTGGTGACATTCCAAACCGAGTCTTCCCTCTCCCTCCCACCTTTCCTTCCTATACAAAGAACAAATCAAAGCACATCTCATTACAACTTCCATTCGAAGCTGCAAACTCTCGCTGGATCTTGTAGCATAACAGAGCTAATTCTTTTGGGCAGGATGGAAATGGTGCAGATGGCCTCATTAGTGGGCCTCCCTGCTGACTGACTCCATGCAGTGCCAACTGTTTCAAAGGAATCTATCTACCTCTTGACTTCAAGGGTGTGCTCTGATGCAGCTCCTGATGGAGAGGGCAGGGAGATGGTGCAGATATGGGAAAACATAACTGAGATAATGATGGAGCCTTCGGTTCACTCCCTTGGGTCTCCAGCAGGCTATTGCAATACTGAAGTATACCGGGCACTCAGGAAATGAGGCACCTTGACACGCGCCAGGCAATGTGTCTCACCTGCAAAAATGTTCAGGACCTTATAACACCCCATGGCGGATATGTAAATCTTTGGTCTTCATTCTGTGGAGTGTCACTCCCCAGGCACCGGATGCCCACCAAGTGGCTCAATGGTTTTGATTCCTCCATGATTTCTCCCTTTGCCTCCTGCAGTGGGCAGGTTTTTAACCAGCTGGATCTTTTCTGCAAGTTTCTCTTCTCTGCTGACAAACATCCTCCGGGACTCCAAGAATGTAACCCATATTTCCACCCTCAGCTCCTTCTTCTTTTACTTTATTGCCTTACTTCCTTCTATCTCTTTCACATTATAGCCCACGCAATAGTCCACATACTGTTTTTTTTCTCCTAATGGAGTAGAAAGTTTCTTAAAGGAACGAGCAGATCAATATTGTTGCTTCTTGCTTTTAAAATGCAAAGGCACCCAAAATCATTTGGAGTTAGGTGGCCTCTGAATCATGTAAATAAAATACATAAATAAATAAAATAAAATAAAACAAGGCTCCCATCATTATTCTATGATAAAGAAAGAAGTTTCAACATCTCAGCTTGTCCTGGGGTGAATGCTGATGAGCCATGACTAGATGAAAACGGAACAAAATATATCATGCAAGGACTTGCATGTTTAGCTGCCACAAAGTGCTGGATTGCAGGAAGAAGCGAAGAAGAAGCTATCGCAAACTGGAGTGAGGGGGAAAAGGAAATGATAAGAAGACATGCTTGGCTGTTTGAGAAAAGAAGAGGAACATTCTAATCTGCGATCTTGAGTAGAAAAGAAATGGTCTTTTAATGTTTTAGTTTAGTTTTTTCTTCTTCTCCTTTTTCTTTCACCTTCATTAGCTTTAGCATTTATTTTCACAGTGAGACGTTGATCAACTGTGGGGAGTGGGGAACAAAGTAAGTGAACATGCAACTTGATATTGTGATGCAAATCTTTCCCTGACCTATATGTAGGCAATAATGTCAAGCAAGTATGAAAAGGGGGATCTTGGCTATGACATCATGACCCCCATTTCAGCAGGTTTGGCAACACTAAACCTAATCATGGACACTTTGGCATACTCTTGCAGATAAAAGTTTGGATATTTGTGGTTCCTGAACCACAGCCGCCCAGGGGAGACGAGTGGCATAAACATGAATAAATAAATAAAATAGATTATCATGTACGTATTTACAAAATATGCATTAACTCAATTATATATCATGTGCATTATATGCAGACTGTTTTCCTCTCCTTCAAGAAGCAAGGGGACTGGCAACCCTGCTTGTTTTATTTCCTGGATGGCTGGCACTTTAATGTTACATTTCTATCGTTCAGAGAAAAGGAAGTAAATTTCACTGAATAAAATAAGACTTTATTTGATAAGCATCCAGCTGCAAAAAAAAAATCAATTAAATTCATGGTGTAATACTATGAATTCCTAACCCTGAGCCTAATATTCTATTAGTTCTATATGAATGATCTCCAGGTCAAGGTGAGATTACATTGATGGTTAAATTGAGTTATAGGGCTAAAAACCAGGAGACCACGAGTCTTCCCTTAGGCACCAAACTCTCTATGTGATTGTGGGCCAGTCACTCTCTCAGCCCTAGGAAGGAGGCAATGGCAACCAATTCTTGCCAAGTCCAGGCAATCAGCAGGATTCAACACTAATTTGAAGTGTCCCTTCCCCCAGTAAATAAAAAATGGAAATTGGAGTTCTGGAAAGACACCTACGTTATAATGATTTAAAGTGATTTCTCCAATTACAAATATTTGACTTGTGTATATCCTGAAAAATTATAGATATTTTTAACAGGTAAGCAATAAATGGATTTATTTTTTTTAAAGTTTAGATCATATTGGTTCAGAAGCTACTTGATGAAACTACAAGAATATATAGTCTTTTAATTGGTTTAAGTAGGATTCTTAAATTCTCTTTAAGAAAAATTTAAAGAAAAATTTAAATCAATAGGAAGGTTTTGGCCATAGGCAAAAGAACTTCAGCTTTGAGTAAGTGTATGCATGATGCTTTAAAAAAAACCTCTACTGCTTTATAATTAATCAATATGTTGCTAGAGGCAACATACTTAGATTACTTGAAAGGCAGCTAACAAATGTAACACAAAAATACATAACAAGCAAAACTTCCTTGATTTCTTTATTCAAAAGCATCAGTGTTCTGAACTTATACACTACTTTTATACTTAATAATATATAAATACTTAATAGTATATAGCCAAAATACTGAGGAAATATTGTATATACATCATGTCACATACAACATTGGAGATATCCAATTATCATACTAAGGAAAAAAATGGTGTGCAGGCACTTCCACTTTACCTATCATATGGATTCATGTAGAGATTGCATATACACATACAGTATACATTTAACCTAACAGTACAAATCTACAATTGATTCCTTCTGGAGACAAATCAGTATTGGTGAAAGGATAAATGTAATGTTTACGGTTGGTGTTTGGATGTTTGAAATGCGTCTTGTTCTAGGAAGCTAAACAGACAAGTTGGTGTATGAAGGGGCAATGGAGAATCGGCAAAGTTATTTCAACTCTATGGTTAAGCATATAATATAGGGTAAAGATATAATGGAGTCCAATGTTTTGTCTTAGAATGTATTACAGTTTTTCTTCCATTTCACAATGGAAACAAGGATTTCAGACACATTCATTAAAATTGATGGCACATTAGACTATTTTAGCAACTGTATTATTGAATGTGTGATTAATTTTCCTACTCATATTAGTAATCCTTATTAGTCATGCATTTAGGAAGTTCTATTTGCGTTCAGGATCAGCATAGGCAGTATAGTTATTATTATGCAAAACTACGATGTAAATCAAACTTTCATAAGAAAAAAGTGAATATGTTGTATATTTTTTGCTTCTCAGCAATATTGGTTCCTCAAACTATTGCACCAGTGTCAGAGGCCCAGTGTCAGGAAACAGCCACAATTTTAGCCACAAATGAGCATTACCCCTTATTTACTTGTATGATGTTGTAATGCATATAAAAAATGGGTAGACATTGTGTTGTGATTAATTTTTTTCAGAGAAATATTTTGGGGATAGGCTTTATGATTTATTGAGACAAATGCAGCCTATTTATTGTGTACTAGTTGTTGAACAGAATGTTAATATTTATTTGTGCTTCGTGTTTCTTTACTGCCTATCTCCTTTTTTAGATTAATTGGTCCAGACTTAGTAGACTGCTTTTGGTTTGACTTTGTTTTGGATGTCAAGGCCATTATGAATTATATAGGCATTTTCATTTAAGGAAAAAAGAGGAGAAGTCTTACACTTCAACTGGTGTAACATAAGGATTATATGAAGACAGTGGTTGGCAAGCAAAGGAGTTTGGTATAGTAATTTACTCAACATATGCAATATTTCCATTACAGATGGTGCTCTTAGCAAGATATAATAATTCTTGTATGCAAAGGTTTGTGTATGTTGGCATATTGCACTAGATGGGATGTTTGAAACAGGTATGGGTCCAAGGGCACCTTCACAAATGCTACTACATTTATATATCAACTGTGCATTAAGCAAGCTTCCTGTCATCCCTACTTAGGTTAGTAGCATGTAACTAAACTGGTGCCATATGTTTATTTTTTCCAATGCTGAACAAGAAATCTTCTGGCTATAAATAAGGTAAGTGCTGACTGATATAGATTAGCTACAGATGATTTAACAAATTATACATTCCACTTATTGAAATGTTTATTCTATAACTCTATGTTTATCTTTGAATATATCCCCTGTATGTTTTTTGTTCGTTTTGATTTCTTTGGGGGGGGGAGGAAGGAAGGAAGGATGGATGGAAGGAAGGAAGGAAGGAGGTGGAGGGAATGAGACATGTATGCCAAATAGAATGGATGGGCTGGATGCAAGATCTATGTTTCTGAGTGGCATCCCATTTATCACATGGGAAGGAAGCAAAGAATCTACTTTTAACATTTGACAGTCTTTTGTCTATATAAATTCTTTACAACTGATATGTTTGCTCCTTTATGTGTCAAACTGTCAACTGTTTTATCAACTTCCTTATCTTATCACCCACTTTATCTGGTTATGACATAATACATTTTAACCACTGGAAGATTCTGTTTCATGTTCCTAATTTTCTGAGCAGAGTGAGGGATTTTTGAAAGAGCAGATATATCTATTATTTACTCAGATCCTTCACGTTCTGCCTTTGGGACCATGAGCAGAGAATTTAGAAGTTCTATTGCCATTGGACATTGTAGGGGTGTGGACACTGTATTGAAATAAGCCCACTTAACACTTGTGTTTTTTCTCTATGAATTCACAAAACATAATACTAGTACATATAGACACAAAATAAAACAACACTAGTCAGGTTTGAAAAAGAGCTCACATGTGAGAATTGTATTTTGAAATGCTTGCATTAGAGATATTTATGCAATGCTGAAAGAGAGTGGGAGTGATTTGCGCTAAAAACGGTCTTGGTTATTTACAACACTTGTTATATAAATTACAGTAAAGGAAGATATATACAAAGCTTCCATGTGTTGCTGGTGGACAGGTGAAACTTTCTATGGATTTGAAAAAACAAAGATACTTGAGCTAAACTTCTGGTATCTCCATGGACCTGTCCAGATATTTCTCTTGGCAGCAAAATTTCAAAAAGAGAAAAAAAAAAAAAAAAAAAAAAAAAAAAAAAAAAAAAAAAAAAAAAAAAAAAAGAGAGAGAGAGAGAGAGAGAGAGAGAGAGAGAGAGAGAGAGAGAGAGAGAGAGAGAGAGAGAGAGAGAGAGAGACTTTCCATTGTATTTTAAGAGCTATTTTCAATTTCTCACACTTGGCCTACAGTATTGGAATTCTCTGGTGGTCTCTGTCCAAATATTAATCAAGTCTGAGGCTATTATGTATTTTTGGGCATCAGACAAGGTCATGTAGGTACTGTTATTTGTAAATGTCATAGGAAAATGTGCTGGGTAAGAACTCCCTATTAATGCAAGTATTATGGACAGTATTCAACTACACTGCACAATCCTTATGAAGCACAGACTGCTTAGTGACAAAGACACAGTTCCACTCTTGTCAAAGAGGGAAAGGGCCTGTCAGAGCATGCACAGTCTAATTGCGCTGAGGTAACCCAAGAGTAAATACAGTACACAGTGATTTGTATTTAAATGGGGGTTTATAATACACTATCTACAAATATACACTAGCAGGAAACGGATGAGAGAGAAAGACTCCAGCAAGGCCTTCCCTTTTATACTCAAGCTCTTAAAGGGAAACAGACTCCTGCTGAGTCATTCCTAATATTGCATCATTCATCTCACATTATACAAACTGGTTATCTTCTAAATCATTACCTTGATAGGGCCATTATAAAATCTGCAGCTTGTTTCCCTGTCACTTTATCAAACCAAGGTGATGCTAGGGGAATGGGTGGTAAGAAGAAGATTTGGCTTGTGCATACTGTCTAGTTCACCAATTTAAGATGAGTTGTTCCCATTACTATCCTTTTCTTCTGTTTTCTCTCATTCAAATATATGCAAACATACCACAGCAGTTGGAGGGCTACCTTTGAGTTCAGCAACCCACTCTTTGGGATTTCTGTCCATAGCAGATTTTATTTGTATGCTTAGTCAGACACTACTATCTTCTTTCTTGATGTTTTGGAAATCTGGCTTGGCTCAATGGCTTTTTTCCCTGTTATTGTGCCAAGAGTCAAAAGCAACAGAGGCATTTTGAGAGTGGATGTTCAGTGCAACTGAGAAAATATCAAAGTATTCCAGATAGTTTGAAGAAGTGGGAATCTTTGAGAGAATGAATAGACGTAAGGAAGGGTTTTGAGATCTGAACTGCCTGTAGTGTACAAAGAGATTAAAGCAGGGGTCTTCAAACTTGGCCCTTTTATGACGTGTGGACTTCAACTCCCAGAATTCCTCAGCCAGCGTGCTGGCCATAAAAGGGCCAAGTTTGAAGACCCCTGGATTAAAGTGAGATACAGAGTTCACAGCAACCCAAAATAGACTACATATTCTCTAATGGAAATTTCTTTGCATATACAGGTAGCAGATAGTCTTATTTTGCTTTTTTGTAGCCCCATAACAAGCTAAATGAAACTATCACACATGTTTTGAGGTAATACAAGAAATACATGTTCTTGTAGCTTTTCCACCGGAGAATTTTTTTTTTACCAATTATAATGCCTAAATAAGTAAAGCAATAAAAACAGTTTGAAGTGAAATTTGTTTCCTGAGCATTCTTTGATGAGATCTCTGTGTGGCTGCTATTATCACTTTTCTTCAGTCACCTGTACATGAAATTAAGTTGAGGAAATGGCAAAGTGTCACAGATTGTCACAGAAGAACACGATTGCTCTTGTTTCTACATGATAAGAAGAATGTCTTAACATCAGGAAAACCATGAGGTTTAATTATATTTGTGGACCTTTGTAACTACTCAGTGTATTTTCTATCTCACAGTGTGATACATAAACAAAACCACATAGGCGATCCATTTATTGTCCAAGCACCACAAAACTGAAAAGGCTCTAATTAGCGCTCTAAAACTATTTCAGAATTAGTAGTTTGAAAATAGTACTCCAGCCATACAATCCAGCAGAAATAACCACTTGGAATTGATGCTTTCTTCACTTAGGAACTCCTAACTCTGTTCTTTAAGCGTCTTCTTTAATGCATTCTACAATTCTCCTTACCTTTTTCTTTCTTTCTTTTTTAAAAAATGTTTTGCTGTGATATTTTAATAGGAGTACTATCTACAAAAAAAAAATAAAAAACAAACAGCCACTGAATAAATCAGCCAAAGAGATGCAGAACATGCTAACCCTTTGCTGCCATTTAGTGGCCTTCTAGATTTTACAATAAAGATCTGGTTAGCACTTTATTTTGATAAGTTATTTAGGTACATAATATTTTTTCTTCTGTGTGAAATTCCCTAGCTCCTGATAAAAAGACTGCAAACAGCTGAGATATAATAAAATCAATATATTGGCCAATAAAATGCTGCCACAGGCAGTCAAGCCTGCTGGTGGAGACCACTTTTGAAAGATCTTCCTATAAAGATGATTAAAGGGCTTAGTTCAGAATGCAGCTTCCTCATTGCTTGCAGGGATCAAAACATCAAGGAGTAAAACATCAGTTTACTTTGGGACTATCAAGGTATACTTATGAGCTTTACATTTCCAAAGAGCTTGGCAATCAGGAATATATCTACCTAGGTCTCAAGACTAATTAGAAGAGTACTGCTCAAGGGTGAAATGCTAAGGTCCACCAGATTAGTGGATTTCTCATTTATGAACTCTCTTTCAATTTATTCACTTGTTACCAATGTAAAGGGCTCTAAAAGGCTAGTTGGTTACATATTTTTTTTTTAAAAAATAAAGCTTTAGTTCTTTCTTGCTATTTTTCTGTGGGTTGAACTTTATTTGATGGCTAGCATTGTGCCTTCTCTATTTTTAAGATAAGATAAGATAAGATAAGATAACCTTTATTGTCATTTTTATACTGTGGGCACAATGGCACACATCAAAAATGAAATTTAGTTGCCCTCTCTCAAAGTGAAACACATACATGACACACACCTAAACATACTATGAACAACATATGTATAGACCCACATCCCTACATATACATAACAAATAAATATTAAATACTGTCCATCTTGAATATATAACGGAAGGAGGAAGCTTGAGAGTTCGCAAGGTTAATGCTGTATGGAATGAAACTCTGGCTGAATCTGGATGTTCTGCTTCGGATACCACAAAGCCTCCTCCCAGAAGGTAACAAGGAAAACAGGTCATGAAGAGGATGTGTAGTGTCCCAGATAATCTTATGGACCCTGCTCAAGCAATGCTTCTGCGCTATGTCCTGGATGGGAGGGAGAGAACTGCCAATGATCTTTTTGGCCATTCTCACCACTCTGTGCACCGCCTTCCTGTCTGAAGCAGTGATGCCTCCAAACCAGACTGTGATGCTGTATGACAGGATGCTCTCGATTGTCCCCCTGTAGAAAGTGGTCAGGACAGGGGAAGGAAGATGTGCTTTTCTCATGTGGCGCAGAAATTGTTTGCTTTTAATACTATGGTAAGATGACTTTTGCGATCCTAAAAGATTTGTTTAAGCTTTTTATATTTAAAAACAGTATAAAATATTTTAATACTATATTATATATATTAAAAGCATAAGACTTTGTATGGGAATTCTAATTTCTAACTCTTTATAGAAGTCCCCCCCCAAAAAACAATACGAAAGTGCCAATTATATACTCATGGAAAACTCAATACAAAATAAAATGCACTACTGCTTTGTTTTTTTCCTTTGCTTTCCTTCACTGATATTTCTCTTTCCACATTTAGATATTTCTTGGTTAGCGAATTTCCGAGGGAGGGATGATGAACTGAAGATGGTTCTCTGAAAGTGGAGCTGATGATTATTGTCTGTGACTGGTACAAAAGAAATGGTGCTATACCAGTTCCTTGGAATCTCTCCAGATAAGGAGAGAACATGAAATTGCTCACAGGTGTTCCAGATAGGTGCTCCTCATAAGGAGACCCCCAGGACAATAGTTTTATGCAGTTTTAATTTCTGAGACATGATGGGATCAATCATATTGCTTAAATCTCTTGCTTAGAGATTTTTAAAGGACACTAAGTTTGCAAACCTCACTTTCTAATCACTTTCAGGAACTGCCCATTAACTATTCTAAAGAGGCCTTCAGAACAAGTCTGAAAAATCTTTCGGTGAGTTTATCTTCAACTCTGAACAAAAGAAAAAAAATATTTGAAAGCTTAAGAATTTGAAATTGTAATGGAGTGTGTGGATGACTTTGGGGGACAAGGGGAGGATATGCTGCCTAGGAAACAATCAGCCAAGAGAAGCAGTAGCCCACAAGTTGGAGGAAGAAACTGAGGAAGCACCTGTCTTAATTGATCAAGAAGTTAAAACCTTGTTCTTTCAGACTTGCAAGATTCTGTTAATGTAGCTTTACAATAAAATATAATTAGTTCAACTTGTCACGTTGCCCGTTTGGTTTACCTGGGAGTGCTGATAGAAATAAACAGTAAAAAGCTAAATAGGATTTTGATCTAAGAAAGTTATAAATGGATTAATGATCCAGCTAAATTTTGAATATTGATTTTTTTACTATAGGATTTTGGAATTAATTATAAAATATAAACAAATAATAATAATAATAATAATAATAATAATAATAATAATAATAATAATAATAANTTGTTCCATTGGTTAATTGTTCTAACTGTCAGGAAGTTTCTCCTTAGTTCTAAGTTGCTTCTCTCCTTGATCAGTTTCCACCCATTGCTTCTCGTCCTGCCTTCAGGCGCCTTGGAGAATAGCTTGACTCCCTCTTCTTTGTGGCAGCCCCTGAGATATTGGAACACTGCTATCATGTCCCCCCTCATCCTTCTCTTCGGTCACAATAAAATATGTGATGATTTTAGAAACTAGACACTAAGGGGGACTGAAGATTTTAAGCTTAAAGGGAAAAGAAATACAAGGCTGATGTCAGTTAATACTGGAACTTACAAAATGCTGCAGAATGGTATACATTTTTGCAATTTTGTGGCAACCCTGTATGGACTTGTTGCTAACACCAGGATTGAAAAGTTGATGTTTTATAAATTTGCTGATAGATAAGAAATTGGAAATGGGATGAAGAGATGTCTATTTAACATCATAGGGGGGTTGTTTACACTTCTGATGAAGGTTGGAAGTCACTTCTTTATATATTTTTTTTCTTTTTCTTTATTATATTTCCTCTTTTCTTTTTTCCTGCACTTTTTATTCTTTCTTTCCACACTCTTCTCCTTAAGTTTACTTTGTATTAGTTTTTATTATCGTAATTAAAATTCTTAATAAAAATTATATTAAGAAAATAAAAGAGACAGATGCTGTATTCTTGCCAGCGAGTTTTTTATACATTCTGTCTTCCTTTTAATATGCCATTTTTTCTTATTTAATGTTCCTAGTACATCTTGCCAGAAATATTTTTTTTTATTTTATTCTGGTCTCATTCATTCCCAAATTCATGTTAGATACTTTTTATTCCCAAGTATAAACATTATTTTTTTCATTTCCTATTCTCAAAATGAGCCATATTTTAGAAACCCATCCATTATGGAAGTTCTTTCTTTTTTCTCTCTGCCGTATCTGAACAGAATTAAAACTACATTAGGTGATTATCCTATTGAATTCTTTGATCTAATCTTCCCCTCTCTTGGCTTTTGATGTGTCTTACCTTTAACTACAGTCAACTGTGGTATGCATTACTCTGTAATTATCAGTTATTTCAAGTGTCCTTTTTCTCCCTATGATTGATCTAGGACTGAAATTGCTCATATTTTTATCAGCCTCTGCTGGTTATCTTCTGCGTAATATACCTTGACAATCTTACAGTGCTATAGTATTACATTATGACTGAAAACTGCCTTTGACAAAGAGGAAACTCACAATTGTAAATCTAATTAGCAGAAGTGATCTGCTAATGGATGTACAACTGTGTTGCCACCAATGTTCCTCCACAATTGCCACTATATTTTGTTTCCTAACATGGCAGCAGGAAATTATTATTCCTATGAACAGGATATACATTTAATTTAAATTTAAATCCACCGGAGCTTTTGTCCTGGCCCAGCTCATTTTTTAGCATATCACACAAAGGCCAATTATGCTCTTTCCCCATCTGAAAGATGTTCTCTATCTTCATTATGTTTGAACAAGTTATTAACTCTCCATCAATATGAGAATGGTTTAGAAGTTTAAAATTTATAGCAACAAAAAGCTTAAGAGTAACATTTCAGAACATTAAGGCTGCAGTCATAAGCATATATATAAATCTTACTGAAGTTAGTTAAAATTGTATATGCCTAGGGAAGGAAAAGCTCAATGCTCCTGATGCGAACTTCTTCGGAATTGAAGAAGCTTCTTGGATGAGAAGTGAAACATTTTCAAGGAAAAAAACCAAGAAAATCCAGTTGTCTCTTGAAAAAGCACTTTTGGGACAACCATGACCTGGATGATTGAGAATCTCCATAGACATCCTGATATGAGCTTTCCTTCTTGATGGTTTTGTGTCTCTTGGGAATTTAGGAGGTTAAAGGACAAAACCTGTATTTCAAAGAGGTAAAAAGAGAAGTGTTGTAGGTGTCCATGAAAGTGAATAATGGAGTTGAGTCAGATTACTGAAGGAGAAGCTGAATTTCAACAGTTTGTGGAGAGAGTGACAAGAGTCTGAAGCTACTTTAATAAAGAGTAGCGCAACCTAATTGCTTCACAAGCTTTCCAAAGATGCAGACCAGCTACAGCTAGCAAGTCAGGTGTTTCATTTTTTTCCCACTTCTCCTATAAGCTGATAAGGACTTGAAAGATAAATAAGCAACTGGGTCAAAGATGACACTCACTAGGCAATTCCAATCTGATACAGGGCTACTGAACTATAGGAGCTGCAGAATGGGAGAAAATAGAAGGCTAAGTGGATTAAGCCCTGGGTAAAAGGAATATAATTCCCAGTTTTTAAAGCAGTGGTTCTCAACCTGTGGGTCAGGACCCCATTTGGGGTCGATCGACCATTTCACGGGGGTCGCCAAGCAAGGCTGTCCGCCATTTTTTTTGTCCGCCATTTTTTTGTCCGCCATTTTTTTACCCCTTTTCCGGCGGGTGCCTTACTTCCCTTGAGCTGGGCCAGCTGGTGGTCGGCCTGCTCCATCTCTGCCACTTGCCAGCTACGCCTCGGCCGGCGCAGGGGGCAGAACCTCGCATGCGTGGCGCTCCCGGGCAGGGAAAGTCCTCGACTTACGACCGGTTTAGTCCTCAACTTACGACCGGTTTAGTCCTCGACTTACGACCGGTTTAGTCCTCGACTTACAACCGGTTTAGTCCTCGACTTACGACCGGTTGGAGTCGCGGCATTAAAAAGATTGAGAACCACTGTTTTAAAGGAAAAGGCTAAGATGTTAGCTACTGCCTATTGCTAGACAAAAAAAAGCTAAGGTGTTAGCTACTGCCTATTGCTAGACAAAATGGGCAGTTAAGAACACAGGGTAAAAGAGAAATTTGTAACCTTGTTAAGCATTGTGAACTGTCACTTATAGCTTAGAGATACAGTATTAAATTAGATAGGTTGAATCTAAGCATATATAATAAGTTTAACACCCTAGGACTGTATACATCATTTAATAAATATCTCAAGTACTGCATTTAAGTGTAAATGCCAAAGGAAAAGCATTCAGCCTCATAATCTGTAGTTCATATTGCACTTTAAATGTAACCCTGCCTTAAAAAGAATGTTTAGGAGTAGTCTTAGGAAATGTATTCACAGCTAAATCTCTCTCATATAGACTGGCTTGCTAGAATAAAGGCACTTTGTAATTTTTTTTAATGTTCTGAACACTTTGATTGTATTTAATGACATCAGAATTTAAATCTCTCTTCCATGTTTTCTATTCATTTCTGAATTTGTGGCAATTTAACTGAAATAACACAGGCAATTGTGTAAATAATGAAAGGTCAACAGAGAGTCGGCAATCAATTTTTACATCAGAAACTTACTAAAATGACCTTGGGTTGAAAGCACCCAAGGTCTTTATGCTTTCTAAGAGGGTTATTTTGGGTGCAAGATCTCCACTGCATACTGTACCTCACCCTTCTTGTTGTGGAGTGAATACTTGAATATTTTTCTTACACACATATCTGTGTTTCAGTTTATATCCTTGGAGATTATTTAACCAAGAGACAATGGCAGAGGAAAAGTCAATTGGCATTTTTAAAATGAGCGATGCCAGAAGAAATGGGACAGAAAGTGTAAACTGGAGCAGAAAAATGCCTGTGTTAAAATAATAAGATATTGAACTTAAAATTAAAAACAAAAGAAAATAAACAAATCCTTCTCCAACCCCCCCAAAACAGTTGCTGTTTATTATATGCAAAAAATTATTATATATTCTTGGGTACTATGATATATTTGCTTTAAATACATGGACTTCAGCTGAAGTGTGGATTAGAGTAGCCATCTCTGAAATGAATTTTGATTATGAACATACAAAGTTACAAACAACAGGATAGCTTAGTCCAAATGTGGCTTCTGAAATACAGAGGTACCAGATCCTTACTATTCATGTACATGCCATTTTCAAAAGGTAGATAGGATTGCCATTGATAATAATTAAATAATTAGTTGATAATTAATTGAATTAAATACTTTTAATTAATTTAATTAAATCTATTTTATTTATTTATCAAATCACTTATCTCACAAATGTGACTCCAGGAGGTGTATAATAAAAACAGAACAATAAAAACACGTCTTAACCATAAAGAAAAGAAATATGCATATCATACACAAGAGTGTTTCAAAACTCAGACATAATAGAACCCACTTGCAGGGTTTTTTGTTTTGTTTTTTGTTCCCAAGGGATCTCCAGGTCTTTTGGAAAAAACACTTCTAGAAGCCCAATAGCGTTAGGGTTAATCTGACCTTGATGTGGGATGCAATTCTTAGAGCAGAAAAGCCCTGCCTTTTGGGCCCAATCAGATGGAATTCCTTGGCTGATGTGGCCTGTAATATCCTCTTCTTGTCTGACCTGATAGAGCAGGTAGATGTAATAGGGAAAAGGATGGAAGAGATAGAAACCTAATAGTGACTCGAACATCAAAGCAGTTGGAAGAAAAGTTAAACCTCTGAATAGTAGCTTTTAGAACATCAGAACATCATCAGAGCTGGAAGAGACATTGAAGGACTTCTAGTCCAATCTCCTGCTCCTACACCATTTTAGACAAATGACTATCTAGTCTCTTCTTAAAAGTCTCCAGTGATGGAGCATCTACAACTTTTGAAGGCAAGCTGTACCACTTGTTGATTGTTCTGTCGGGAAATTTCTCCTTAATTCTAGGTTGCTTAACATTAAATTAATGTTAATATTAAATATTAATGTTAGGCTGAACTTAATAAGTTTGTGCTTGTTGAGCACAGGATTTTATTTGGGTGGGTTAATATAAACAGGAACTAGTTCCTTACAGGTATTAATGAGGTAGCTCTTTATACTCACATTGAGTATTATGATTGGCACTGGGTGGGCTTTGGCTGCCTGAGGCCCTAATGTCTCTTAAGCTACTGAAGTTCTGTAACATTCATTATTCTGTGTCAAGCCAAAATTACCTTGTAGGAGCATTGCAAATGTCTGGTATATTAATCATTAGAGATATTTTTGAAGCACTCAATTACATTATGAAAGCTGGGCTATGTTCTTATCTTTCTAACAGTCACATGTACAGCACTGAGGCCCCTATTACTTTGTAATAAGAAATGCATACCCTGAAGAATAATGCATTATGCACATCCTCGTCTATGGGATGGAAAAGGTCAGCCAGCAACTTGAATATTTTTGTCTTCTAGATCAATTTCACTTAAAAGAGTTCATTTGAAAGAATGGTTTTATCTTTTCAATATGTCCTAACAGCAGGCTATCACTTTACAGAACCAGATTTCGACTATTTTATTCTATTCAAAATAGAATGAATTACTTCAATCTGGCTGATGTCCAGTCATTTTGAGGTTATCAATTTAAAAGTGTTTTAGGATACATTTTAGCTAGCCTTTTGTTGCAAAAATGAGCGAATGGAAAAGAAAGGGGAATTCACTTACTTTAGAGTAGCATCATGATCTGTAACTGTAACAACTCCCAGATAGATTTTTTGCATACTAAAATTCTCACTTTTTCAAATCTAATCAAATAATGGCAACCATTTGCTTTCATTCTTCAGAGTCTGGCATTTTTAGCAGGTGTTGAGTTCATGCAGATTCACATTTGAGTCTTTACTTTCACAAAAAAGAAGAAACCCTGCTGAAAGCGTTAGAGATACAAAAGCGATCCCATTTCAAAAGCTTTCTAAGGTTAGTTATTTTTTTTAAAATCCTACTGAAAATATTTTTATTCCAAGTTTTAATATCCATGCTAAACCACTTTTCGCTCCTTTTATAAGTTCCAATTCACATCTTAATTTACATGACAAACATTTAGAACAGAGTTGTCATTAAACAAACAAACAAATGGATTACCTAAATACAAACACATAAAAAGCTACAGAACACACAATAAGTTTGAATAATATAAAAATGTTCTTTTATTTAAAACATGTTTAATTTTCTTTTACATTTCCGTTTTGGCAAAAAGCATAATAATTATAAAAGTAAACTAAAGTGATAAAAACTTACCAAATTGGCATCTTACTTTATGCCATATCAAATGCTCTCTGATACCAACTTGTCTCATAATTAAATTTGTATTAAGTCTTTCCTTTTATATAAGCACTTTATATCTTATGATGGACCATGAAAGACATCATTACTATTGAAAAATCTGACTTTGTGGGGGAAAAAATACCATGCTTTTTAGAACTTTAAATGTAAAGATTCCGAGTTCCCTTTAGGCCAGTGGTTCTCAACCTTTTTAATGCCGCGACCCCAACCGGTCGTAAGTCGAGGACTAAACCGGTCGTAAGTTGAGGACTAAACCGGTCGTAAGTCGAGGACTACCCAACCGGTCGTAAGTCGAGGACTTTCCCTGCCCGGGAGCGCCGCACATGTGTGGTTCTGCCCCCTGCACCGGCCGAGGCGTAGCTGGCAAGCGGCAGAGACGGAGCAGGCCGACCACCAGTTGGCCCAGCCCAAGGGAGGTAAGGCACCTGCCGGAAAAGGGAAAAAAATGGCGGACAAAAAAAATGGCGGACAAAAAAATGGTGGACAGCCTTGCTTGGCGACCCCCGGGAAATGGTCAATCGACCCCAAATGGGGTCCCGACCCACAGGTTGAGAACCACTGCTTTAGGCCAAGAAACCAAGTGGATCCAGTGAGGCTTTCCAAAATTTCAAACAAATTAAACAAATTCAAACAATTAAACCTGATACAAAGGACTGGTTTCAATATTTTATTGACAATTGCTAGCATGATAATATAGCCCCTTAATCAGTATAATCAAGCAGAGAAAAGGAATCAAAATACAGATAAGAAAATAGGGAGACGGGATAACTGGTTAAAAGAGTAATTATTAAGAATTTTAAATACTCTGTAAATGTGACAAAATTTGTCTACAGTGACACAGCAGTTTGGCAAACTTTAACAAAAAGTGATAGAGAGCAACATTTCAATTCCTAGCTGTGGTCTATTGAAGATGCTTTGGAAATCCATGATGCTTCGAGCAAAAAACACTTTATAATCATTTTTCTTTTAAATCATCCTAGGTGCTGAAAGGCTGGGTACTGAAGCCAATTGTTTTAAATTAGACATATATTTTGAACAAGGGTGAAATTTGTTTTTTTTTTTAAAGTATTGTTTTGTCATAGAAAATAAAATACAGAAAAGTAAAACAAACAAAAGGAAACAAAACAAAAGTATACATTCAATCCTAACAACAACAACAAAAAATGAACAAAAAAAGAGGAAAAAGTGGTCAATTAAATTTAACATTTAAAATTTAACATGTAGGATCCACCCTGGCTGGGTGCTGAAAGAAAAGGAAAAAGCAATAAATTCTCCTTCCCTTTTACAAATATATATAAAAGAAGAAAGAAGAAAAAGCAGTCAACAGGTTGAGCTAAACATTACACTAATCTTCAAATCCTTCTGTTAACCACCTGTTATTACATTTAGCATGTAGGAAGTCCACAAACGGTTTCCAGTCTCTGATTAAGTTGTCTAGTCCATTATCTCTAATCTCAGTTAATTTCACCATCTCTTCCAATTCAGTCAATTTCAAAATCTCTTTCTCTTTTCAGTGTTTGGCAAGTACAATCCTTGGAGCTGTCACCTGTTTTTGTGCATCATACCACGTTTCATTAATATTTGTATCTTAAATATTTTTGCATTGTCATTGTTATGTTTATCCAGTATGTTTTCACATATTTGCAAGACTACCACATATGATAAAATGAACCTGGATTTTGACTACATTTCCAGCACTTATTAGAATTCCCTTTATACATTTTCACTAGTCTATCTGGGGTCAAGTACCAATGATGCATCATTTTATAAAAGTTTTCTTTCAAACTATGATTGAATGTAAATTTTAGTCCTGTCGTCCATAGATTCTCCCATTTATTTAGCATTAGTTTATACCCAATTTTTTTTACCATACACTCTTTAATGTATTCATCTTCTAGATTCATCTCGAGTAACATTTTATATATTTTAGAAATCAAGTGGTCATTTCCAGCACATAAACTAATGTCCAATTCAGATTTAGTTCCTGTGAAAACAAAACATTTTTTAAAAATCAAGTTTAAATCTTTCAAAAATTCTATAATAATGAAATCAATCACAAGCAAATCCTTCACTTACTAGTTGTTGTCATTGTCTTAAATCTCTCTTTTTCAAATATCAATAAGTCTCTAATGTCATCCATTCTTTTAAAATACAGTAGATATCTCATTCAGGTTTCACCTTGTTTGGGATGGTTGTCTGGAAAAATGTATTGAAATGGACCATTTTTATTTACCCAAGAAAAGTTAACTGTTAGATCTAATGGGGAAAGTTTTTCACCCACCTGATTTTTATTAGGAGGAGACACAATACATTGTTTTCCATAGCAATGTGTCTGGTAATGTGTTTCATTTTGCACTTGCTGCCTTGCTGCCTTGAGGCTAACTCTGGCTGGGTTGATTGCTGTTCTCTTATTTTCCATTTATTCATTTTCAACCTCTAAATGCATAAACAGAGGTTTCCCAAGGATATGCTAAGTCTCCAGCATTTTCTCCGCAAAATGACAGACTCCTGAAAACTAATATTGGACTTTTTTTCTGCTGCATGATCTGCACGCAAACAATGGAACTATGTTAAGTAGAAAGCACTGCAGAGCAAACAGAAAAAGGTTACACTGCCATAATATCAACCTTGGGAGAAATGTGAAGAGTAACAGAGATGACAGAAATATGCAGACTCAAAGCAAGGACACAAAGGAAGTGAAACAGAGCATAGAGAGGCTATGATTCAAATGGGATTGCTTTTTTCCAGTTGAGACCACTTGTAGTTTAGTGGCAGCTCTGCATCACTTGAAGAGGGAAAGTCTGCAACATCTCCAAGTCATGTAAGAAAAGAAAAAGCCCTGAAAAAACCAATGCCAGTTACTTAAAACAAATCTGACGTCAATCCAATGGGAAGACTCAAATACTATTAAGGAATGTTTGAGTATAAATATCAATCCAACTGACCTGTTGGAATACTGAGATATTAGAAAAACATCAGTTACACTGAAACCTAATATTTTTTAATAAAATTGTTTGATAGTCTATTGTATCAAATGTTTTTTTTGCTTTACAGCAGCATCTTCAGCATTTTATAACTTTCGGCCCTGTGAAGTCTTGTAGGTGGAGTGTTCTTGCTAAAAGAAGCTTGACCATTTTGCCTTTTATTGTACAGTGTTCTGTCTGTAGCTTCCCTGGTTTCACTTGCATTCAAGGGAATAATCATGTGACTGAAGAGAACTGCTAAAAAACAGATGCTGTTAATTCTTAGATGGGCATCTACCAGTCTATTCTAAAGATTGCCTCCACAGCCCACTGCAGATCGCTCAGGGAACCCTGCAGTGGCTTGGTGGCCACACCCAACATCATCTGCGCATGACGGGGCATAACGGCGGAGTCTTCTCCCTGCTGCCCGGCTGCCATGTCCTTGGCTGCGCTGCTCCACACGGGCCATGCCCGGGGGTGACTCTCCTCAGGGGGGGCTGCTGGGGAGGGGGCACAAGGGGAGGCGGGACTGGGGAGACAGCGTGTGTGCCCACAGAGAGGGCTCTGAGTGCCACCTCTGGCACATGTGCCATAGGTTCGCCACCACTGTTCTAAGTGTTGGTGGGCTTCCAAGCACTTAAATTTTGATCACGTGACTGCAGGGGCACTACAATAGCCATAACTTCAAGCGTGGGCCATAAATCTGTTCATTCAGTACCATTATAATTCTGAATGGCCACTGAATGGATAATTATAAGTTGACCACTCCCTGTATCATGAATAGCGGACACACATGAATAGCAGACACAGAAAGAACTGTAATACTGTCTAGCTGTTACTAAATAGTTCCAGCAAAATGTTATTTATTTATTATACATTTCTATTCTGCCCATCTCACTTTAGTGACTCTTAGTGAGATTTACATCTTGAAGGGTTAGATATGGGTGAATCATTAGAAGTCAGCTGAAAGACACCAGAAGAATCTGTAATAATTTGAGGATAGGATGATTTTAGTCCACAGCCATACAGCCATCTTCTGCACGGTCACTCCCTACCAACAAGACCATGCGAATGAGTGACATTCAATTATGTTCAGAGGCAATGCAAAAAGCCACTAAGGAAGCAATTTACTACTCTCGCGCTGTATGCAATTCTTCACTTGAAATCAATTTTTCATTATATGGGAGAACAGTATGTTGAGTTGATATATTTGTTCTCATAACTTGATAGAGTAGTCAGTAATGTGTAAAGCTTGTCTCTATCAGGAAAAAGTGACAGTTGACAAACTAGGGAAACACAGAAGAATTTCTGTTAATAAAATAATATAATGTTTTCTGATGGAATTTCTGAGTCAATAGCACAAGTTCCATATCCAGCAAGATATCCAGTTTCTCGAGTTTGTAATGTTACACTCACTCCTTTCATCAATGTGATGGGTAATGTTACATCAGGGTAAAGAGTAAATGCTGACTTCAGAAAATGACATTTTTGCCATTTGTGATGATCAACTGCTTTCTATTAGTATCACTTGGGTGTATCTTGTTCAACTGTTGCATTTTTAAAAGATAAGCGATTTACTCACGTATTTTGAATAATATTAGTTGATATACTGAAAACTGAATTGCACATTTGGAAAACATATCCAAGAGTCAGGAGTTTTGAAGTGATTCCCAAGCTGCTATATTAATCATAGGTTTTAGGTTTTTAAATCACAATAAAGGTAAATATTTAAAAGAATTCATTTTTATCTGTATATATGATTTGGCTCCACCTGAACTTCACTGGGAATGTATGGATCCATATAAATCCAATTTATTTGACTGTTCATGTTAGTAGGAAAGAATTTTGGACCTAATTTGTAAAGGAAAAAAATATAAAAAATTAACCTTTGTGTTTAAGTGTAACATTATCTTCTACACAGCTCATTTGTGCACAACTTCTGATCTTTTCAGAATTGTTCCAACACTTCTCCATCCATAATGAAAATGATCTCATGCTGTCCCAAGCTTTACAGATAAGTTCTGACTTGGAAAAATTTCTGCTGTGAGCTCCATTTTTACAGGGATGGTCTGCATGATGGACAATTTTGAGGTAGAATCACTTCCAAGAAAGACAAGTGGGAAATTAGAATAGAATAGAATAGAATAGAATAGAATAGAATAGAATAGAATAGAATAGAAAATATGCTTATTGTCATTTATGTAACTCACAACAAAATTAAGTGCTGTCCACAGTGCACACTATACACAAGTAAAAACCACAAATAAGAACATACATTATATACACACATTCTTCACATTTTATTCACCTTTGCACTGCCCCTAATATTGCACTTCAATGTTGCACTATACAGTGGTATTTAATATGGTTACAGCTCTGGGATAAAAACTATTTTACAGCCTATTTGTCTTAGTTTTTATTATTCTGCCAGATGGTAATAGTTCAAAACATATATGTCTGAGATGAGATGTGTCTTTAAGAATATTTTGAGCTTTCCTAAGACAATGGGAACTGTACAGTTCGGCCGGGGATGGGGAGGAGGAGAGGGCAGCCAATAATGCTCTGGGTGCTCTGGAGTGCTTTCCTATCTGCTACTATGCAGCAAGCAAACCACACACAAATACAAATGTTCCTATAATGTTGAAAAAGCCTGTTCCATGAACAGCACAAGATATTTCAGTCAGAATATTTTAATCTTGAAACGTTTTGCTTGCCTCTATTCTATATCTTTAGAATAATGTCCCTTTAAAGATGTTTATTTTGTTTTCAAATGTTTCAACCACATTGGTTGAGTAAGTTAGCCATGCAGGGAGTGGATAAAACCCAGTGAAAGTTAAGAGGGGGCTCAAAAATTTTAAGATAGTCAAATACGGGAGAGGCATAATTTTCTTCTAACATATAGTACATACTATAGTTTCATCATTTCCTCTAGTCAGATATTTGTGGAAATGATGCAGATTCTTCACTCCGAGAAAAATTACCATAAACAACAAGATTTATGTTGTGCTGCCCTGCTTTTGGATTTTCTGCAGTCATCATAATAAAAACTGGTTCATTATGTCTTGTATAAATTTCAATAAAACATTCAGGATAATGCAAGGGGAACGTTGCCTCTAAGCCTAAAGCAGACTTACTTGGTCTGCAATCTGACTCATACTTATCAAAGTGTAAGGCTCACAGAACATAGTTGGGTTTGCTAGCAAGAACAAGCACAGACCACACACTGCTGCATACCGGAGCACTGAACCTTCAGTGGCAAAATTAAAAGTACCGTAGAATTCAGTCATTCAGCTTGCGGCATATCTTGTAACAACCAGGGTATGCTGTTTCATAATTTCAATAATAATTAATATTGTGCTGTTCATTACTAATAATATCAGGTATTACATATTTGATAGTTAATATTTGTTGGACTATCTGTCTCTAAAGTTTGAAAAAATCTAACGTGGTTGGCATGTTCTAAGTCCCATCACTAAGCAGGGATAACTTAAAAGACGCCGGAGGTGGACCTCCTCTGTTGCTGTGCTTGTACAATGCAATAAACTTCTCTCAAAATTTCGATGGCCCTCAATTGCAGACCTTTCCAAAAAGCATGTGAGAATGGCATTTCCCCCAGGCACTGGACTACGATATTACTTGAGCCTGTTTCTAACATTTTGTCAATTATTTCAGGTGCAAAGCATTTTAATTATTTCCACTATATTTTTCAAAACCTCAAGAGTTGCATGGCAGTTTGTTAATAAACAAACAACAGGTATTAGGAAAATTGTATAAAAAGGCTGCACATTAGGGAGAAAAATGCATACTTAGTTTGGTAATGAAATGTCTGCAAGTAAACAACCAAGCTTAGAGCACACCAAGGGCCCCACCGTTCAATGCTGAACTAAAAATATTCTCTTCTATCAAACAATTGCATGCAACATATATAGCAAATGCAAGCAGCATGTTAAAAATAAATGAGGATTTTCTTCTTTAATTTGAAGCAACTTGCAGGAGATTGAACAGACCACAATAATTTTCTGTTCAATTTGGTCATAATAGGCTTTGCTAGAAATTGAGTTTATGCTTAAAAAAAATCTATATCTATGCAGCTCAGTGGTAAAGCATATGTAAGCAAATATGATGTGTAGGAAGTATTAGTAATATTGTTGGTATTCTTATTATTGGTAACTTTATGCATAAATGCATATTTGTATTGTAAATAACAAAGATAAGGATGCCCCTGAGCCTCATTCTTGGCAACTGCATCCACACAATTTTATGGGCAGGATTTATGGAAGTAGTAACTCACTACCTTTTTCTGAAATTTTTTAAACTTCCAGTTTAGCCACATTATTTTTTGTCTTTCTGGTTTCTGCTGTTATGATTGGACACTGAATTAACAACAACCACAATGGCAACAAAAAAGCTATTTTTTTTCTTTTTCAAAATCCCTTATGTATTGCAGCAAATATGGCCTTTTTTTCCCTAGTGGCAGAATTCAAATATGACAAAAGATGAAGAAATAATCAGTTTAGCAGAGGAAATACCTAGATGAGAAACATCTGCAATACATTTAAATATACATTCAGTTCTCCAATCATCTAATGCAATAATTTATCTAGCTCTGTAAGTAAAATAATGGGAGGTCCTCACATTATCAAGATCACATGGCCACTTTATAAGGCCTTGGTAAGACCACACTTGGAATACTGCATCCAATTTTGGTCACAAGAATATTAAAAAAGATGTTGAGACTTTGGAAAAAGTGCAGAAAAGAACAACTCAGATGATTAAAGGCCTGGAGACTAAAACATATGAACAATGGTTGCAGGAATTGGGAATGGCTAGTCTAGAGAAAAGAAGGATGAGGGGAAGGAATTGAATGAATAATAAATCTAAGAAGCATGCAGTGTTATTATACTGCTATACTAGACTTTGCTATGGATTCGTTTAGTTTCCCATTATTATTTTGTGTCATTTCACATTTTGTTGGCATCTTACCTAAAAGTGTGGTCTGGGACGAAATCCCAGATTTATATTAAGGAGTTATTTAAATAGACAACACAATGTAATGTCGCAGTATTTCTAAACAGGAGGCTTAGGCCCTTTATATTGTGAGGGGGGGGGGAACCGGGAAGAAAGCAACCTGATGACCTAGATGGATCCAACTTGACACAAGCTGAAGCCATGCTGACAGTGGTTGCATTGTCTGTGGACTCTGGAATTGGATCTCCTCTCACGCGGAGAAATGTCTGAGAATCTGAATTGTGCTGTAGTGTATTCATCAAAGTCAGACCTGTTCGTTTTATCGAGCATTTTTTAATTTCAGCCAAATAGCTTTTGTGCGGGGAAATTCCTCATAGAAGAGCGAATTTTACTGCAAAAAGAACTGCAACAGGCTGGGTTTTGTTCTCTGTTGTGCGATTTCTGCTCTTCATTCTGGAATTTAATAGAGATACCTACCTGGGTTTAATCATGAGTGTGACAATAAAAAGAATGATTCTTTAATATTGTGATGATACTCAAAGGACCCTTTGGGTATGCATGCTAGTCAAAAAGGCCCTTTGGGTATTTGTGCTGTGCAATGGGGATTTCTCCTAATCTTTTCTTTCCTTTTCAGCACATTCCAAGGTATTTCAGTTGGAATTAAATCCTGTTGAATGCAATGAAGCTTATTCCCAGGAAAATGATAATAGGATTGTATCCTTAAGGTACAATCATTGTTTCAAAATGCATATGACATACAATATACAGTGCTTGCTTTTTGTGAAGCAAATGTTTAAACATGAAAAAAGCCATATGGAGTAGGAAAATCTTTAGAAATCAATAACTTTCTAAATTTATATTGGAAGCTAAATCCTGAATGCTCATTTATTCAGAAGGTTTGAGAGAAGCAAGACGATGTGTCAAACTTATGATTTAGATACTACAGTTCTTTGGAATGAATATCTTTTATTGGATTAATATGTATATGTATATGTAGCTCCAAGATAAGATATTCATTCCAAAGAACTGTAGTATGTAGTATCCTCACACCAAAAAATAAACAATGCATGGCAAAAACTTTCTGAAGTTATGGAATCTCTATGTTTTTCTTTAAACATTAAATATGATTTCTGCAATTTTTTGAACTATCCTGTGTTGCATAAAAAATGTTTTCTTATTAAGAAGCTCATCCTCTTCGCTCCTTTGCTGTCCTTGCATACTAGCTCTGTGTAAACTTCCTTAGTTTCAGTACAAGATAAGTTATGCATACTTCCTGAACCAAATCATTTAATTCCATCTGAGAAACAAAAATATATCATTCATTATATATATATATACTGCTCTAATTCATTTGGATAGGGTTTGCAGATGGCCTTACAATAGCCTACTGGAAGTAGGACATACAATTCCAGGTTTTATCTTTAGATGAAATTTTTGGGAGAATTTTTATCTTTCTCCAATTGTCTCTACCTGCCTCATCTCAATCTGGACATGTTTCAGGTCCCATCTATTGAAGAGTGTCATCTGATGGGATCTAGGAAGTGTACCTGTTATGTTACTACACCTACCTTTTGGAACACCAAAACTTAATCCTACTGATGCCCTTGACGTGATGGCCCGGTGTCTGGAGGCCGTACGGGTCTGGATGGGGAGAAACAGACTCAGGCTCAACCCTTCCAAGACTGAGTGGCTGTGGTTGCCGGCTCCCAGGTATGGTCAGCTGACTCCATCGCTGACTATAGGGGGCGAAACTTTGGCCCCCTCGGAGAGGGTACGCAATTTGGGGGTCCTCCTGGATCCATGGCTGACGCTGGAAGACCAGCTGACGGCTGTGGCCAGGGGGGCATTTTACCGGGTACGCCTGGTGCACCAGTTGCGGCCTTTTCTGGACCGGGATGCCTTGCGCACAGTCACCCATGCTCTTGTCACCTCCTGCCTGGACTACTGTAATGCTCTCTACATGGGGCTTCCCTTGAGGAGCACTCGGAGGCTTCAGTTAGTCCAGAATGCGGCCGCGCGGGCGGTGATGGGAGCGACTCGTCGCTCCCATGTAACGCCGCTGTTGCACGAGCTGCACTGGCTGCCTGTGGCCCTTCCGAGTGCGCTTCAAGGTGTTGATTATCATCTTTAAAGCGCACCATGGCATTGGACCTGGTTACCTCCGAGACCGCCTTCTGCCACAGATTACCTCCCACCAGCCGATACGCTCCCACAGAGAGGGCCTCCTCAGGGTGCCGTCAGCCAGACAGTGTCGGCTGGCGACCCCCAGGGGGAGAGCCTTCTCTGTCGGAGCACCCACCCTCTGGAACGAGCTGCCCCCAGAGATCCGGGTGATTCCGGATCTCCCCTCCTTCCGCCGCGCCCTCAAGACTTGGTTGTTTCAGTGGGCAGGACTGGCCTAGGGGCATTTTAAATTGGTTTTAACTAAATTTTATTAGAAGTGGCCTATTTAAATATTTATTTTTAATTATTTTCTTAAATTTTGTATTGTATTGTATAAATTGTTTTTAAACTGGCTGTAAGCCGCCCTGAGTCCTTTGGGAGAAGGGCGGGGTATAAATATAATAAAATGAAAATGAAATGAAAAAAATGAAATTCATTCATTCATTCATTCATTCTTCAATATTTCATATTTCTTAACCATCCATCTCTCTAGAAGACAGTTTTCTGGGCTGTTTTTCCAGGGATGAAGTTTGGGAGATTAATGAATGTGGGAGGTGTTCTTACTTTATTGTTGATGTTTAATCCCTGACTGACATTATTTTTTTTGTTTCATTCCCTTTATGTATCAATCTTTATGTTCTTTAATGTTATATTGCTGTTTTTAACTGTGTTCGCTCCTAGAGTTGCTTAAGCGAGATGGGTGGCCATATAAATCAAATAAATAAATAAGATCAAGTGAAATGATAGAGAGTTGTTCCTGCACCCCATCTCTTTTTTTTAATACAACATTCAGCAGGAACAAGTTTTGGAGGGTGCCCTCAAGTAAACAAAACAAACAAGTAACTAATGTTTCTTATTACTGTTTTATTTGTCTCCAAGTAATCTGAGAGTTTTGTATCTTAAATCCCAGAGATAAGGATTATTTTTTCCAGGGTTTAGATAAATATACTTTTGTTTGTTAATTTCCCTTATTTGGTGCTGAATTTGAACTACATGGAAATCTGAATGATCTTGTGTAATGCAGAGTTGAGAACAGTGACTTTAAAGAAAGAGTCTAAAAGTATAGATCAGTGCCTCTCCACCACCTTTTGGGCACCAGGGACTGGTTCTGTGGAGAAATGTTTTTCTGTGGACTGGAGGGGACATGGTTTGGTGTGCTGCCTGCATCTCGCAGATGGGGCTTTGCTTGTTTGCATGCACCGATCCACGGACCGGCTCACAGTGCTGATCCAGGGACCAGGAGTTGGGTACCCCTGGTGTAGAACATAAGAAATATTAGCTTTCAGTGGAATGGAACTGCATTACCTAAGGACAAAGGTTAGCAGATCAGATGTACTTGGAATGGCATTAATATTTTCATATACATCTGGGAAGTGAGAGTCAGGGGAAGGCAATGTTACTGATTTCTTTTTTTAAAAAAATATCTTGATATCATATAAGAAATGTTTAGAGTAGAATTTTCTACAATATTTTCCAGGCAGGTTTTTTTCCTTATTTTATTCTTGAAGCTCTTGGAGGAAGCCAGTGTCAAAAGCAAAACACACAGAAACAAAATAAACACCCCCCTGCCCCTCTGTACTTTGAGAAGCCATGTTTATTCATGAAGTTTAGGATAATATATTTATCTTACAAATGAAACCAGAATGTAGATAAAAATGAACATGTCATATTACTGATATGACTGAGTATTAAGCTGGAGCTATGAAAGATTTTGCAGGTAAGAATGGATGTATTGAAAGAGTTGGTTTGAAACTGCTAGATTTAAATATAGACGAATAACATAACTGAAGCATGTAATCTAATATTTAATAATGGTTAACACTATCCAGTATCAAATGAGATCTTTGATGGAACTGGCAGCTGCTATTAGCCTCTCTATAGATGGCATGTTTGCTCTGAAAATATGGCAGATATTTCTGAATGATGTATTGGAGACAGAAATGGGGGAAGGTAAGGGTGTATGTCAGCAACACACACAGCATCCACCTAATCATCCATAATATTTCTTCCTTGGGATATCTGTCCTCCCAATTTCTCTCTAAGTTACACCCCTATATGGTATGACTCCTGATAATGTTCTTATGTTTCTAGATTTGTTCTTGAGTAGGGAGATATCTGGAAACCAATGGATCCTCTTTGCCCCCTTTTATGAAGCCCAATATGCTGTGCCGGATGAAAAATCCAACATTGGTGTAATCAAGAAAAGAAGGTTGGATTAGTTTAATAAATGCAACAACATAATAATTTGGGAGAAATGTTGAACTGCAAAAACTACATGATGCTGTGACTGGCATTCTAGAGCCACTTCTCAGGAATCGGTAAACAGTTTGAACAGTCAAAGATCATTGCAGCAGATATAAATCTATCCCCAAATCTATCCCCAAAGAAAATCTTTTAGGTTTTCTGCTAAATTTACTTGACTGATTCTGGTTTTCCCACAGCTTTGGGGCACCGGGCCTTAAGTATTCAGTACACTTGTGTGAAATCTGTTTTCTTCAGGTCTTTGCTTCCTGCAGGGATTTCCAGCCAAGAATCATTAAGCACAAAGGAACATCTAACTCTCCCCCTGAATTCTACCTCTTCCATTTCATGGGGGAGAACAGTGCTTATGTTTTGAGAAATCCCCCAGATAACCAGCAGATTACTGAGAGTTAAGAGTCCTAAAATAATACAGAACACAGATGCCTTGAGAGTTTTCTCTAGTGTAAACAATGGGCTCCAATCCTAACTGACACTTATGGCTCATGAATGCAGGACTTTAAACTTACCCTTCCTAATAATTTGCTTTGAAAAACTTCTGTTCCAGGGTACTTAATTTTTACACCCCCCTTCCCACCCAAATCAATATAGTGCAACAAAAAATGGACAACTCCTAAACCTAGTCTTTAAATGTTCAAATTGTCTCTTTTATTTTTTGAGTGACAAGTTCGTATGCATTTCAACATGGTCTTAGGGTAAAGTTGTTCTCCTTTTTGTGCATTCTCATTAGCTGCGTTTTCATTCCCCTCAGTGTCTCATTGACCTAGAAAGAGATTCTTCTTCCTGCTTCTGTTCTGTTGAGCAGCAGAGTCTCCATTTCTCTTTTGAGGTCCCTTCACAGTCTTCTTCATAACCTGTGCAATTCTCACATGCATAAAATAAGTTTTCTAAGTGTAATGCTTTTTCCTTATTCCAGAATTCAAAACTTTTTTTCTGGCTGATAGCACAATGAAGACCGGTTCACTGAATATGTTCCTTTGAAAGTATTGCTGTTATAGATTTATTTCTGGGGAAGAAACACTTAATAATTAGGAAGGAAGAAATTTCCCTATTTCATTTTCCATAATGTCAGCATTTTTTTCAGGTACAAATTCAGTCTGTGATGTTTCCATCTCAGTTTGCAAATGACATTAAAAGAATGCACAGAAATTTATATGCATTCCTGTGTGCCTTTTTATGCATTGATTTTTCCAATATATGCATTTATAAGGATTTTCCTTCAATATTTTCCTTTTTATATTCAGTTTCCCTAATGTATAAAGACATCTTACACTTTTTTTGTGGTAGCGATACTTGTATTACATTTGGAGACATTTGAAAATTGGAGGATTGTTCTATTGCTCAAGAAAGTGCAAATTAGGTTGATTTGTATTAAAATCCAAATGAAATCAATCTTCTTAATCATCATAAAATTCTATGAACAGCTGCTCTATAGATGCAAGCACAGACATTCTTTCTTCTTTTCACTGTTTACTATGAAATTATATGTCAAAATTAATATCCACCACAGGAACACACTTTCATTGTTTATTAAAAAATACCGCAGACTTAGAATATTTTAGATTTAGAACAATCCAGTACTGATAGTAAAACCGGACTATAAATACTGCTAAAGTTTCTGTGAAATGAAAAGTTGTTTTAAATGAATAGACTACTAGTTTGCAATTTAGGCAATCCAATTTTTTCTTGGTATAGCTCAACTGGTTAAAAATATGATTGATGATAAGGTAATCCAAAGTATTAATCATCCTCCTGGTCTGTGACATGATTACTTTCAAACAAACCACCCATTATTTTCATATTGAGATAATTTCAACTTTGTCATGTATATAAGGACCAAAATTGCATTTCAGCATCCTCCAATTTTGTCTTGGAACCTTTACTGATGGAGATTCAATAGAACTAGACAATTTCCTTCCATGGAAAAAAAATACAGAACAATTGTTAAATTACCAATATAAATATCAGAAAATGCTGGAAGAGAGAAATACATAATTATCGATAAGAAAAAAAATACCATCGATATATAGTAGCAATTTATGGTTAACTATTTTTATAACTGAAATGTCCTCCATTTGTCTAATAGAACAGGTCAATGGCTCTGCTATCAAATTATTGTAAAAATAATCTGATAACATTATTGGTTAGTTCCATGATACATATGGATAAATGAGGAAATAGTTCCATTTGTAGCAATCCTAGAAAACATCAAAGATTGACCCTTGTTTTTCAGAAAAACTAAATATAAAGGCAACACTTGATCAAAATATGTCTATTGCACCTTAGCTTTTGCAATCCGTTGCTGATTTCAATGTTCCAGAAGGTCAAAATTAGTAATCCAATTACAAATACTTTAGAACCTTTTATACAAATTGAATGTACAGGATGGATAATGAATGTGGCATTTTCCATAATTTATGTGCTAGACTACTTGTCAGTATTTTGGGTCAACCTAGAATGAGGAATTTGAATATTCTGTATATGCACACATACACACCTAAAAGGAATCCCCCCAAACCAATAACGTGTAAAAAAATACAAAATATAATCTTCAAACCCTTGCCACATTTGTTTTTTTTAGAAGTGAATCTTTCATTTAATATATACAAATACCATCAGATTTTAGAAGACTAAAGGAACTGTTTCATGTAGTCATTGATAATGAAACTGGGGCAGGATTTTACATATGTTTATCTATATGTATTTGAATTTCCACTTACGTACACCTGTATAATTCTATCCCCAAAGAAGAAGTCATTTTATTGTGAAAGAATATTAGTTTCTCGGGGAGGGACTTCAGATTTTGCTCAATTCTCTAATATTTTTATAGCTCAATATTTATGTTCAAGATGAAGACTTTGTGTTACCTGAAAATAATTAAAATTTGATACTATTTGTTTTGTCAACTGAATGCTTTCTTCCATAAAAACTTGTGCTATAAAAATCTGATTTATTTTGTTTAGTAATTAAACACCTGAATGATAGAAGAGGAACATTTATTATTAGAGACCCACATTCCACAAGGAATGCAGGGAATATATTTGATTAGAAATGTCTTTTTCTTTGATAGAGTCTCTCATTCACCTGGTGAAATAAAGGCTCAGCTTCTCCATGTTTTAAATTTTAAAAGATTCCAAATGATTTAAGATTTATATAAGATTTCTCTTTTCCAGTTAATGCAAAATAAACAATACATTGCAGAAATATTAAGACTTAAGAGATTGTTGAATTCCTACAATCTTTTGAGGGAATCTTGCAGATGTCACTCCAGAACTTTCAATAAAAACTTAATCCAATTAATTGAAATAATTAAAATAAAACTTACTAATCAGAGATGTGCAAATTCACAATTCTTTATGGTGGTACATTTACAGAAAGGTAGGAGATGCATTTACTTCCAAACACAAGAAGCTTTGAATGAAAACTATGCTTGAGAAATGGGCCACATCAAGTATGCTTGCTGAATGAATTCTTTTGATTATGTTTTATTGTTGTCGTTACTTCTAAATGGAAAAATCTTGGAAATGAGATTGCTGGAAAGTCTTTGTAATTTAAAAATGCAATCAAATTTACTAACATGGGACACTATTTGCATAAATATAAATGTGTTCTTAAACTAATGTTTCACTTGCTCTGTCTAGTATATTTCTGCCTTTCCAGAAGTAGTTAGGATGAATGAAAAAATTTAGAAGACTCTAAGAGCTGAACCTAGCATATACATGCATACTCATTTCAGCATTATTCAGAATTTTGTGAGGTAATTCATGTGCAGGTAATCCTCGACCTATGACCACAATTGAGCCCAAAATTTCTGTTGTTAAGTGAGACATTTGTTTAGTGAATTTTGGCCCATTTAATGACCTTCCTTGCCACAGTTGTTCAGTGAATCACTGTGGTTGTTACGTTAGTAATCTGGTTGTTAAGTGAAGCTGGCTTCCCCACTGACTTTACTTGTCAGAAGGTTGCAAAAAGGGATCACATGATCTTGGGACATAGCAACGGTCATAAGTACGAACCAGTTGCCAATTATCTGCATTTTGATCACATGATCATGGGGATGTTGCAAAGGTTGCAACTGTGAAAAATGGTCCTAAGTCACTTTTTTCAGTGCTATTGCAACTTTGAAAGGTCACTAAATGAACTGTTGTAAGGTGAGAACTACCTGTATTATACAGTAGTGGCCAAAATTGTGGAAACCTTTTGGGAAAAGTGTACAGTAGAAATGCCACCTTTGGTTAAATTTCCATCAATTTTTCTTCTAATTTCTTTATAACTGTAGCCTTGTTCACTTAATAATAATTTTACATCGCTTTCTGGGCAACCAGTTAACTCTTTGCATCATTACTTTAATTTTATTACGTTTTACAAGCTCACTAAATGAAAGAACACAAAAAACCCCAACCAACTTGATAGCAATCACATAACATTGACAAATGTCCTCCTCTCAGCTTCAATACATGACATCAATAACTGAATCCTGCTGTGATCTGATTGGCTCATTGCCAAAACAAGATGATACCTAATTGGCTCTCTAAACACTCATGCTCATTGGCTACAATCAGATGAAGGAAAGCTACCTGATATCAACCTAAGCAAGTTGTGCTTCCTTTTTTTGGTTATTTGGCTATAACGTTTCATAGAATACAGTACAGATAATTGAACAAACTTTGTTGTATTACATTCTTGATTAAATTATCTTTCCATTGATATATAATTTTATGGTACTACTCCCCCCAAAAAAGTGGTATTATTAACCAGCAAACCTCAAAAATACATTTTTCCTAAAAGGTTTCCACAATTTTGGCCACTACTGTATACACAAGTGACTACCCATTAAGAGAAAATGTGCACACATACAAAAAAAGAAAAACGTAGGGAAAAGACATTTTCCTATATCTAAACTGATGGCCAAAAGTAAAAGAAAAATCTAATAAAAATCTGTCCTCTGAGGTAGATTTCAAAGCATCAACGTAGTTCCTCCATTGTATTGGAAATGATGGAAAATGCTGATGATGCTTTATTCTATTGTGCCTTCATATATCATAGCCCTTCTGTTGTAATTGCCAGTTTGGTCAGGGTAAGATTATGCATCCTTATTTATGTTAGATAAAAGTGGTTTTATTATACACGTTGCAAAATTTTCTATGACAGCATGTGGAGTGCACCACAAAGCAACGTTTGTAAATTGGCCACTAAATCACAATCTAAATTTTATCTTGGTTATCTCAGTAACCTTTTAGATTTGTGGATGTTAGTGTACATTCTAAAAGCTAGCTTATTGCCTTTTGTGTTATTGTTCAACATTGTTATGCATCCATCTAGCTGCTTTAATAATACTTTTTTTCTCGTTCCATTTTGATCTATATATATTAGAAGTATGCATGGAATTTCATTGGAAGATATTTGCAGAATTTTCTTGAAGGGTATGTGAAGTGAACAGAAATGGAACTGAAAAGCATTTGCAGGCAATAAAGCAAAAAAAGTAATATAATTAAAATGGTCCAAATTGCTGATTTTTTTAAAAGCCCAGTGAAGAAGGCAGTGCTACATCATACAAGGAGTTTCCCAATTGTTGACATATTTCATTAGTGGGCTAGTATATGAACAAAGGGGAAAACTCCTTGTTGAGCACAGAGAGTAATCTAAACTGCCTGCTGACATAAATAGTCAAACAAAATTTCTAACAACATTGGAAGGAAGAGAAAAAGAGCTGTGTTTTTCTTCTGAAATTGAGAAGAAATACTTTCAGAAAAAAGCCAACCCAACAGCTAAGGAGGTTCTTAGTTTTAAGAAGTGTGAATAAGGTAAGTCTTCAAAGAGTTTGTACCCTCAAAGAAAGTAAAACAATCTGAGTTGAAGAAGTTGACAGGCATGCTTGTTCCAGGAATCCTAAACCTGGTATCTCCTACTTAATCTTACAGATATCTGAAAGGCTTAGAAATTCACCTTTGTAGAACATGGACCCATCGTTGAGCAGCGTTCATTGAGAACACTGAAAAAGTGTGAAAGCAGAACAAGAAAGCTTCCCAGGAAAAGATGATGGGAACTGCATCTTCGTTGTTTGTTCAATAATTCCCATCATGTTTGTGGCCTAGAAGGTTCTTCAGACCCATAAGTTTTAGATATTATGTCTTTAACTTGTGACGTTCTATAGGGATATAATAAACTACTTACCTGTACTTGAATGATTGACCATGGGTCAATCATGGAAATGGAAGGAAATTAACATTGACTAAAATGAGTGTGCTTAATGTTTTGCTCAAAATTAAGAGAGAAAATAAAATAAGGAAATATTTCTAAAACACCGATGCTGCATCAAAAATCTAGAATTTGGAAAGAAATTTGGATGAGGCAAATTTTGATAAAAGTCTTGTTTATAAACCCTGCTTTAATATCTGCAATGGATTGTGGAAACTATTCCGTAGAAAACTAGAAAACACAGATAAGTGCTCTGTGTTATCAGATCTCAAGGTGTATATGATAATGAGAAGGCACTGGGAACAGAATCTTTCACATAAATTAAGATATAATCTTGCCAGTAGTCCACTCAGCCCAGAATTTGAGAATATTCCCCTGGTGCTTCAGTTTATAAAATGAATTCTAGCTAGGCTTTTGTATTATACTTTGTCTCTCCTCTAATTAAGGAAGTTAACTACAAGAGAACAGTTTTTAAACTCAGGGCAGATGTTAAAGGGTGGAGAAAAACTATTACTAATTTGGTTAGAAATAGAAGACCATCTGTATGCTGACTAACAACACATTTCATTCATTTCAGCACTAACAAAGGGAATACAGTTTCCAGCATCTGAGTTGTAACTCTTTCAGAACTTGAAATATAATCACCGTGTTCTTTGTTCTTAATGGCAAACGCATTTTGAGGCTATTTTAACAATTAACACTCCCTTATATTCTCGAAAGCAAATCTTTTTACAAAGCTTTTCTTAAAATTTTATCTCCCACATGCAAAATAAAAATAAATAATACTCTGAGAATATTATATAATATAAAACCATAAACACAGATAAACATAATCCAATGAAAGAAAATCAAATAATGTTAATAAAGCTTAACTGCAGTTTCAAAATGAAAATCATGCTTTAATTTAAAAGAAAGAAAATTGCTCAAAGTAACACTTACCACCTACAGTGCTTATTCATACACCTTTCTTCCAATTTTATAATTTATATTTTTAAAAATACAAACTGGATGGTAGAAACATTGCTAACATACGGTTAGGTTTTACAAACATTTTTAATAAATATATATGGATATATTGATTTTTGAAATACAATGGTATGTTGGTACTCATTGTTAATTGGTTCTGGGAGTACCAAAACCAATGAGTACCAAACTCATTTTTCACATAAGGAATAATGTAATGAATCACAATGACAAGTTGTAGCTTGAGTACCAAACAAACAATGAGTACTGGGACAAAATTTGTGTGTCAAAATGCATTGAGTATCAAATTTGATGAGTTTCAAAGCAGTTGAGAATCAAGGTATCACTGTACTAATTGTTTCAGATTAATTCATATCATTTTTTTCTGACTATTGAAATATATTTTGTCTGATATGGCTTTGCAGTATTATACTCAGAATACCAAAATTCCCCCCCAAATAGTGTGGCAAATGAAAACAGTGGATGCTATTACCAAAAGAGCATTAAAATCTTCTTTAAATAAATAATTAACATTTTATTCCCTCTCTTTAAGACTACTAAACCATATTGGACCTATCCATCTTGAGAATCAAAATGGGGAAAAGAATGGTCTCAAATATTAGGACCAACAATCTTTACTGGTGTGAGGGTGGGTCTTGCACAAGCAAACACATGAAAACCCATGAGATCCCCAAATTTTGCAAGATGCAAGATGAATGATGGAATGAGACTTGTCCAGTAATATATATACTTCATATGTGTTTGGCATGGGACTACAGTCTTGGCTATAACCCTTTATAGATCTCCAGAAGCTGCTATCAAACTGTAATGTTTATTATGACAAAAGGGGTATTTTTTTAAAATATATGGTTTAAAAAAGTAATATGAACAATACTTAATTTTAATTTTCATTTAGATGTAAATGAAATATAACAATTTTTTCCTGCTCCTACCTGTACCACCCATTGCCTTTTAGAGCAGGGGTGAGCAACTATGTCTCCTTATGCTTTGTGGGCTCAGGAATTCTGGGAGTTGAAGTCCACAGGTCATAAAGGAACTATAATTGGTCACCCGTTTTAGAGGGTGATCCCCTGATAAATTACTTAAAGTTAAAGCTTATGTAAATGTCTACCCTAGAATATGACTTTCAACTTGAAAAATACTATGAATATAGTAGAATGTACTCCTGTATTTTTCTTTTTCTTTTGGTCTCATTTTGATTACCCTCTACTGCGGATAATGTCGAACCTTTCCATATATAGTAACCTTACTGTACTTGTCATATATAAAACACAGTTCTGTGACTTTTTTTAAAAAGCTGTCTGCCATTAATCCCAAAAGAAAGGCCTGTCATTTCATTTGTACATTAATCTTTAAAATCTCCTGAATTAGTGTATGCATTTTTCTTCAAAATTTTCTGGCATTTTTATACATCCACCAAACATGATAAAATGCCCCTTCATGTGGTTCACATTTTCAGCATAAATTCAAAGTGCCTTTATGCATTCTAGATAATTTCCCTAGTGACAGTGGATCGTTTTATAAAAATCTCTTTAAGACTAGAACATAATGTAAGTTTCAGGCCTTTCAGCCACATATTTACCCATTGTATCATCTGTACACCCCAAGCAAAATTTTTAGACCATTTTATCATACATTCTTTCACTTGTTCCTCTTCTGTCTCAAATTTCAACCAAAGTTTAGCAATTGCATTTTCATCATTTGAACACACTTCTATTTCAAACTTAGTTTTACATTGTACAAAAACCATAAAATATTTTATCTGCTGTGAACCATTCTCTTAACTGTACATGAGGAAACCATTGACAAGCATATATTTCTGTTATCAAATCTTGATTTTATTTTACAATCCACTTGATCAAATTCTAGTACATCACAGTAAGTTAACTATTTTATGTTTACTTACCATTTCTTGTCTATGAAATGCTTGTTGTGCTGAGTGCTGCAAAGGTGTATTCAGGGACAACCTGTTTGTATTCTAACATCTAACATAATGGTTTTTTTAAAAATCTACTTTAACTTTAGCTTGGTCATACCACAAATATCTGTGCCACACCCTCAAGGAACTTCTCAAATTATTATTGAATCACAGAGCAATTTAGATGACTGATTCTGTTTCACTGGAATTGCTCTGGGAGCTTGTAATTATCAACTATTTCTGTATTCTACCCAAGCTGTCTCTGAGATACACCCTTTGGAAAATGATGTGGCTTTTTTTTACTATATGCTAAAAGTGTTTATCACAAATGCTTGGAGGAGGGATTAAGTGATTAAGATGAACCATACATAAACTGAAAAGAAATTACTTTTTAAAAAATATGGCTTCTATAAGAACATATTTCAAATGGACTGCTCAAGCAATTCACTGAGTCCTGACTACAAATAAAGGAGCATAATGCTAGGTGATATCATACTTGTCAGAAAATCAAGGAGGGAGAGAGGCTACTCTTGTTATATTTATCAAGTAATATAAGCACTGCTGCGTTTTTGGGCAGAAAATTATGTAAAATTCTATAATCTGCACTTGACAGTTGGTGAGTTTTTGCTGTAGAACACACACTAGCCCTAGTTCAGCATGGTGGAACACAAATCAATGAAATGTGGACTATATTTATAGTCAATAAAGAAAAGCCTACTGCAATTGCTTAGCCTTTTTAAATTTAGTCTCTTTCTCTCTGTGTGTGTTTGTTCTTACAAAACTCATGTGGCCATTTCTGCTGATCCTTATTATCCAGATTGCAGTCTTTTGTTTGATGCTGAAAGGAACCATGTTTAAACAATGTCTAAAAAATCGTCTAAACAATTTTTCTTAACCAAAACCAATTTTGCTACACAAAAGCCCAAGACACATCTGTCAACAAATGCACTGCTAAATCACTCCAGAAGTATCTGATTAGGATTTCCTAAACAGAAACATTTCTCAGATATATCTGGCAAGTCTTCCAGTGGGCATGAAAGACATATGAAGACAGCTGAATTAAATATTTTAAACCATTCCTCCAGCACAACATACCAAGGCTGAATCAAGAAACACCAACTCTTTAAGAGTCATTAAGAAGAAATCAATGTAAAAAGCAGATCTTTCCTTGTTGAAGACTTATATCCAGCAAAGTAATGCACACTTATCAAGATCCGTTCCTAAATGCAGACATCAAAGTCAATTAGGTACACTTCATAAAAAGTAAGGTGCTCTTAAGTAGTTAAATCAATAGTATATAAGAGTTCAGCTAACAGCTTAGGTACCACTGAATTCTATGAGACTAATGCCTAAGCTACTTACCTCTATTTGCAATTTCCTCTTTCCTTAGCTATAGAAAAGTTTAATTTGAGGGCTTTTGGTGAAGGAGCAGGATGGCATTGTGGTGGATATTGGCAGCCAGATGGCAAATTCAAACCAGCAAAGTATCTCCTGAGAAAAGAGAGATTGTGAAGTTATGTGCTTGCACTGTAGACACCTGCTTTTGTGAGTAAGCTGTCAGAGCAGAAGTTTTTGCAGTTGGCTCTTGGGTTGTGTGGCCAGATGTTTCCAGCCTCAGCCATAATATAGTCTATATGGACATAAGATTTGTATGACTATATGGACATAAGATTTGTATTTCTTAATCATTTTTGGATATAACTAATTGCTGAGATTTTCTGAGTGGTAGAATAAGAAAATTCCACTTGGTGAGCGATTATATATATTTTTAGATTACAAAGGAAGTTTGTAAAGGGGTTTTAAAAACTTAAGAACATTTAGCAAAAAGCTTAACAAGAAGTCAATGTAAGAAAGTTTAAAACAGATAAAGGAGTATAGTTTGAAAGATTATGTTTTGATGAAAGTGCTTTTGAACAAATTGAAATCAAATTGGACAAATAGATCTTTGTGACAATGTTAAAGGTGCAGACAATTGATGGGTTTTATAAAATAAACATTAAAGGTAACATGAGCCAGAAGTGATGCTCACTGTAACTATGGTTTCTATGATGCTTACTTTAAAATATGGGATGCTACTTGAAATAAAAGTATCAAGATCCTAGGAAGACAAAGGGGGGGGGAGAAAGCTTGCCTATTCTTTTCCCTTTGTTTGAGATACATTCATTTTTGGATTAGAATATAATGGCAACCATCAAAACAGCAACAAGAAGAAAGGGGAAAAAAGGATTGTTAGAACAACCTACACAGAGAGAAATTACACCAGATTTGCTTTAAGAAATGTTTGAAGCATGTTAGTCAAATTATTTAATGCTAAACTGACAGCTTTTCAAAAAAGAATGAATGAAAGAATTGTAAAGATGTTAGGGGAGGTGAAAAAAGTAAAAGCTCGGTAAAATAACTGTCTGGACATTGTATTTTGCAGGGGGGAATAATTAATGAACAAACAATTGGAAATTGCATATATTTTTGCATATGATAACTGCAGCAGGATTGTTGTATGCATACAGACGGAAAGATTCGACATTATCCACAATGGAAGAATGGTTGACGAAAATGATGAAATTTGCAAAGACAGTTAAATTGACTTCTTTGATTAGAGAAAATATAACATCTATATTTATTGGTAAGTAGAAACCCTTCACAAACAGAAAAACAGAAAAAAATGGGAAAAAATAAACTTATGATGTATGGTTCTAATAACTAGAAAGGGTTGATTGTAGAAAGAAAAGATTACAGGTAGTGCTTGACATACAATCCTTTGATTGGTGACCATTTGCAATTACAACAGCACTGAAAAAAGTGACTTAGGACTCGGGTATGCACTTACAAAACTGTTGCAGCATCCCCATTGTCACGCAATTGAAATTTGGGCACTTGGCAACTGGCATGTATTTATGACACAGTGTCATGGGATCACCACTTGTAACTTTCTCAGCCAGCTTCTGACAAGCAAAGTCAATGGGGGAAGCCAGATTCACTAAATGATCATGTGATTCACTGAATAACCGCTGTGATTCGCTTAACAACTATGGGGAAAAGGTTGTGAAATGGTGCAAAAATTCATTTAAAAACTGACTTGCTTAGCAACAGAACTTTTGGGCTCAATTGTGACAGTCCAATATATAGATAGTCCAGGACTATCTATATATTGTAATCATGGAGCAGAAGATAAATACATAATTGTATTTATAACTGTAGTGAACATGATTAGTAGCTACTTCTTTGTATCGTTTTTCTTTCTATTTTTTTTTCTCTTTCTGTTTTCTTTTATTGCATTTTTAGCTTTCTCTTTGATTTTTTTTTCTTTTTCTTACCGCACATTACTTTGTATTGGTTTTTCCTCTAAACATTTTTAATAAAATTATGTATACATACAGTATATACGAAGAAAAGTGTAGTTTGGACAGTCAGACTTTTTGTACAGGATATTGTTCCTCTGGACTTTTGTATATGGTGTGATGATCTGTCCCAGTTCTCTGCTTTGTGCATGGAGTTTGAATACCTATTTCCATGTTCCAATGCTGTCTGGACATTTTTGTCATAATAAAACCATACCGCCTGTCACTGGGGATTCTGTGAAATTACTTGCTCTCTGTATCTCTGAGGTTTTTCAATATTTTTATTTTTACTTCCTTCCTATTTCTGCAAGACTGCGACTCACATCTTTAGTGCTTCCAAAATACCCCTCTTTCTCTTCCCTCTCCAGCTTCCCGAATGTCTTTACTTTATCTCTGCAGACCTCTTTATACCAGTCAACACACCAGAGCTGTAACTGAGGATATTGTTTATAGGTTTTCTGTAGATTTTTATTACAGCTGTGACATTAGATTGATGGACCATTTCCATCTTGTTCCCTGCCAATTGTACACTGAATGGATGTGTGACAGTATGATGGATGGGCGACGGGGCCATGTGAAGAGACAGCTGCTACAATAACAGTCATTGGGGTTTGAAAAAGATCTTAACCTTCCCACAATCGCTTCTATATTTTTTTTAAAAAAAAAATATATCCAATAATAAAATTTTCTCTTTGGAATGAGGTTGGGGGTAGGATGATCGGGATGAAGATACTTGCAAAAGGGAATGTACAAAGAATGTCAATAGTCTTTCTGGCTAATTAAATAGCTCCCAAATCTGCAGGAAAGTCCTGCAGGAACCATTGACTGCTATGTTCTAAACAAAGTCAAAAGGTTTGCTGGGCTACAAAGGAGATTTACTTCCTATTGAGGGAAAAGGGCTTGGAATGCCTTCCGTTCACACAGTTGGGAATACCTAGATTTTGCCTGAGTGGAAACACAAGCTTGTCAGGAAGCAATCATTTAAAAGCTTCTGTCAGGGAGGAAAAAAAAAAAGATTTGTGAAGTAAGCCATCAGATCCACTGATCATTTAAAAGCTTCAGGTTTATTTACCTAGACACCACCAACTTCTCTGAGACCCTTCAGAAATGGAGGGAAAACAGTTTGAAAAGTCCTGTCACTGATTTCATGCCCCCAAAGACTTGTCACTAAAGGTGGAGGAACATTGGTTTTCCCCAAAGCCAAGATAATACTATATGTGTACTATATACTATAGTATACTATATGTGTTTGTATGTGCGTGTGTATATATACTGTATACATATATACACACAACACACATATAGACCCAGACACACACACACACACTGTTTACTTATTACACTGAAGTACTTATGTTGAAGTCTTCCATTATCAAAGAATTTAGACCCATTTTAGTCACCTGCTAGTGAGCCTCTTTTTAAAAAGATGATTTACAGAAATTTCCTATAAATCTGGAGGTGTAAAACAGGGAATGAAAAGGGCAGCATTTGCCCACCTAGGTTATATCTCTCTAAGAGAGGCTGAATTTCTGGGATTTGTTAACGTTAGTGGCTGGAATGTGGCCCATATGAATTGTTGTATAAATATTTACTCCCAATAGCAACTATTCTTTCCTAAACTGAGGAACTGTGAGAGTTAACTAATGATTTGGACATTGGGATAGATATGACATGATCTCAGAGTGACAACTAATCAGTGATAGCTGTGTGGAGTCAAATAATGAAGCATGTCATGATGTATACTTGCAGGAGAATGTCATACACAAATAAGGGAAGGGATCAGTGGTGGGATTCAGAGAGTTCGCACCAATTCGGCAGAACCGGTAGCTAATTTTTTGTTGCCCAGGCCCAGAATGGACTTCCGGAAGTGGCATCCACACAGAGAACCAGTTGGTCACATATTTGAATCCCACCACTGAAGGGATTGTGCCGTTGTGTCACAATGCACATTGCATTGTTTCAACAAGCATTTATTGCTTCATTTGCCCTTGCTATTAGGTTGACATTTTGATATGGCAGATTGAAACTGGACTATAAAAGAGCTGAGTATTTAGTTAATTTCGCTGAAAGGTATTTACAGCATTCACGTTGCTAACAGTGCCTTCAGCAGGTACTAGGGGCAAAGTATAAAAGACTCTGCCTTTACTGTCATTTTCAGACTGACAATTTACTTATTATCTTTTATATCTTCCATTATGTTTATCGGCTCATAAGAAATAGAAGGGCCATCTCTCTGCTCACTTTGGATGAAGAAAAGAAAAGCTTTCCTGTATCTGATTTTAATAAAAAAAATATTGTTAAAGAACATAGCTCTATTTGTATGATCTGCAGAAAAAGTTCACTCCAAATTATATAGAAATTAAACTGTAGTACAGTAGGTGTGTACAAAGGTCTCCTCTCTTAACTATATTTCAAGTTTTGTAATGTTAATAGTTTCCAAAGACAATACGTATGTGTTATGCTTAATGTTAACATGAAACTGTTCAGGGATCTTTCTGATGAAAAGGAGGTAAAGTAGATGAATGTGAATTGGTTTTGATTGGATCTGAATTATTGATTTAGATTGCTGAGTCAATTTGCTTTAAAATCTCAGCTCCGTTCATACATTTGAACTGATTAGATTGACACATCAGACCAAATTGTCAAATTGATTTGGAAAAAAGGGGCTATTTGCACATGCCCAAAAGCCCATCTGAACTGTCAAATCAATCTGCAGAGACCTCCAAACTGAAGCTTAGATAAAATGCTAGACCTATGCACAGGGATGTGAGATGTATTCAAGTCAAAGAAGTTTGAATCACCCCTTCAAAGTAAGGTATTGGATTAAAGAGGTGAAGTCCCTTGAAGTATCCAATTGAAACATTTTGTTTTGATGATTCAGTCTGAATCATTGATTTTTAAAGCTGAGATGACACCATCTCTGGGATGGCTTAGATTGATGTGATGTCTCAAGGCAGAGTTCGGCCATTTTGCATAGGCCTAATAGCTAGCTGAAACAAAGAACAAGTAATAATAATTGTAGCCATATAGATATGTTAATAATAATCCAAAGGGTTTTTAAATGCTTAAAGAAATATGTGTGTGTAGAGAGAGACAAATACTAAATACAAAATAATTTTTAATTCATTTAAATTGGTTTAATATTGACTTAGGAAAGTTTACTCAGAACTTAAATGTTACTTTTGTCAAGAACTCTCTAGATGCCATTAGCTGAGCTAGTGGAATGCCATTGTAAGGGCTCTGATCTTCTTGTGTAATAAAACATACTTTCTGAACTGAAATTATTCATTCTTAAACTTTCCTGGGATTGCTGAATAGCTAAAATATATCAGGCACCACTCAATGCCAAAGGAAACAAGCATAATCCAATGATTTCAGTGGACCTTTATGTGCTTAAGTATGTGTTGGAGTCTGGCCAATTAGTAAATATACCTTAAGACAGAATGACGAATCTGACTTATTGATCAGTACATTGATTAAACTGCCTGTGGTCTCTTATTCTTGGTATTAACTACATTTTAAAAAGCAACCAAAGTTCATAGATTTATGAGACACTCTCGGTATCTTCTATTAATTTATCCTATCTCAGTACAAATATATTATTTGGATTCTCAGGTGTTTTGCGTCTATCTGCTGTCAAAATAACCCTTGTATGCCATCATGCGAGATTGTTTAATGGTCATAAGAGGCTTTTTGTGCAAAGTTGCAAGCTAATAATTATATGGAGATATTATTTAGTGAATAATTCATATTTTAATTCTTCTTGTAATTAGAGAAAGAAATTCATGGAATAATTAAGAATATTATTGCTAATTACACTTTATTCCATTTATTGCACTCAAACCATGTTAATATTTCAAAGTTTAAGGAAACTTTCTGTACATGTACAGAAAGTACTAAAATGTACTTGTGATTTGATGACTTCTGAAAAGAAGGTCAGCAATTCTGTAAACTTTGGTCTAAAATGCACGCAGTAAGATTGTGACCCCAAACAATGGCAAATAATAATAATAATAAACAATCAGCAGCATGATTTTGTGTCTAGCTTAATGCTCCAATTTTCCCTTCCTCAAATGATATGGATATGTGCTTCTTAGAAAGATAAGGAGAAATTTATGAGGAAGAAAGGTTATTATACACC
>NW_015387578.1:119496-123777 GCF_001527695.2 Protobothrops mucrosquamatus
GTACAAAGATAGCCAGGGAAATGATTGAAGCCTGGGAAACGGGTCCCTTGTCAGTCAACAGGAGTGCTGATTTACCAACAGCTTATCGGGTACTTAAGAGCCAAGGGCTTGGCCACACAAGGAAACAATAGCCAATCACCGGCCATCAGCGCATCAAGCAGCCAATAGGAAGGCACCATATAAATACGATTCACAGAGTAGCCCAAAGCACATATTTCGGTAGAGAGAAGTTCCCTGAAGATGGGCTCCTGCACAAATCTGAAAGGTCAGAAGAGTGAAACTCTGATCCCACTGACATAACCAGAAACAATGCTCCTCTCATGCACAAATCAAGAATCTATTAACCCATCACTTGGGATACAGCCAACAAAAATAAGGCTGATAGTTGCATCCCGAGGTATTTACTAACTGTGACTGAGGATTTGGGATTAAGATGTATGAAGGAATGTCCAAATGGTACTACCTGGCAATTTAGATTTGAATTGGTTTGATTTGATTTTAAATCATTCATATGGATGCAGTAATGACTCTGGGCAGTGTACAAGGTTTAAAACAAGCTAATATTTTGCGCTTCCTCTAAACCTTCTGGGTTTAAAAGTTTTTTTTTATTAGAGTGAATGAAATAGTAGCATTCTCTGGAGAAAATTTAACTTCTGTTCTTCCAGATGATATCATTAGAAAAATAAAGCTGTTTGGAGTAAAGATCTTTGTAAACAAAGCCTCTGGGGGGAATTAGGCTGCATCATCCCATTTGTGGTGGTCCCAGAGAATCAGGCCACCTTATGCTTAGTGGAGTAAATAATAAACACAAATGAAGCTGCACAGTATGAAATTTACATACCATGTAGTTTAGTCTCTAGGAATCAAGCAAACAAACCATTTCACCAAAGCAAACAATGAATGCAAATATTTTGCATGGGCTTTGCCTCTCTGTTTTTTAGCCCTGTATTTGTTGATGGGATGAATACTGAAGAAAGCACTATAACTAAGGTTGAAGTTATAATCCTATACACACTCATGTTGTATAAGTGCCCAGAACTTTTTTTTGCTTTTCAGCAAAAACTTAAGAAAATTAAGAAAATAGTGGGGAGTCTGGAGAGTCAATTTAGAAATTTCAGGTCACAGAATATGCAAGAATAGAATATTCTTTATTGGTCAAGTGTGGTTGGACACACAAGGAATTTCTCTCCAGTGCATAAGGTCTCTGTGTACATAAGGGAGAGGAGGCACTAAATGCACCATCAAGGGTTGCAAGATAATATTCTGGGTCCCGAAGGGCTATTTATTTTTGAATTATAGTTGTTTCTTTAAATTGCTTGATTTTAGCATATGTATACAGCTTGCAGTTTGTAGGAGTGGAAGAGATAGATAGACAAACTTCTATCAGTACAGGGATTTTCAAGACATGGCCTTTGACTGTGACAGCTACTTACAACTTGCACAAACCATTCCCAATAATCCTTCCAATAGAATTGATTTGTGATATCAGTCATCATCCTTAATCATCCCAGCCTAAAATGGATGATCCCTCTAGTTTTCCACTTGCTGTTGCAATAACTTTCTCCTTTCTCAAGTCTGGTAAGTTTAAAAAGTCCCTTGAATCATGCCATTAACTTTGGATCTGAGCTTTCACACCCTCCTTTAAGAAAATCTAAGGATCCATACAAGTGGCAATTATTAAGGTAGCACAGCATCAAATCCTGAAAGGTGTCAGAAATCCAAAGTACTATTTTGAATTGGAACCAAAAATAGACTGTGAACTGTGAAGATGACAAAGTACTGGACTAATGGATTCAGAATGCTCGTTCCCAATTATTAATCTGTCATATTCTAATACATCAACAGTTCTCAAAAGAAAGTCATATTTAATACATTGCAATAATTCAGATACTACAGCTGTTCTGCTAGTATGGTCTTTCCAGTAATTTGTGCATTGATGCTTAGTTTAGAATTTGCAGGATGGATACCAAAGAAAGAGAACATCAAAGGAGGTGCCTGGATGGAAACAATTTTTCAAAATATTTATTAAATAACTGATCGTAAATATGTTCATGGTGCTAGGAAGTTCTTCCTCAATCCTCTGCAGTGAGCCTCTAATAGTATGTGAGACAGACCTTGAGAGATGGGATGAAGAAATGCTGCATAGGAAGTAGATAAAAGGGGGCATAGCCCACAGCTGGATAATGGGTGAAGAGAGAGAATCCTTAGCTTCTCAGGCTTCAAAGAAGACAGTGGGAGATTTGTACTTTCATATTTGCAAGATTCTGTTAATACAGCCTTACAATAAAGTATAATTAGCTCATCTGTCTGGTCTACCTGGGAAGAAACACAGAACCTAAGCAGCAAGGATGGTCCTCAGAATTTGACTCATGAGAAAGTCAGCTCTATGAGGCAGATATTATACCCTTTATCCAGGTTGATTAACCAGTAGGTAATTAGTGTTTTGTGTACGTACAGTGAAAGATGAAAAATGAAAAGGAGTACATAAGTATATTATTGGGTGCTCATACAGAAAGGAATGCAATAGCCCTGGCTGTTTGCCTAGAGGCTCCCAGCAATAAGCCACAAGCCACTCTGGAAGTGAAAGCCATCAGTTATTAACTTATTAAGGTTAAGGCAGGGATTTTGTTACTTGCCAGCATCAGAGGTAACTAATTTACTTATTAAGGTCACAGAGGGGAACTTGTTAGCTTGCGGATAGCGCTTATTAGGGAGGTGCCACATTATGGAAGAAAAGCCACTTCAGAAGATAACTTGTTCGTGCAATTTTTCCACTTTATAAAGTAGGGGGAAAAAAGGGGGAAGGGTCAAGCACAGAACATATGGCTTCTTCATAAACTAATTTATTTATTGGTCTAATTTTTATCACAAGCTATCCTGTTGCTAAATTTTTTTAAAACAAAATGAGATAGCATGTTTAAAAAGCACATATGAATACAGTATCTGCCATAACAGAAATACAGAGAAGAATCAATCTGAGCCACACAAGTGTTATGAACTATTCCTGATCTGTTTGCAAACACATTCATCTAGTTGATATACAATTTTGGTTTGCTGAGTAAATCAAAATGTCTATGTGCTAAGTCACAAACCATAAAATACAAGTCACGATGCCTGGGTTCAGACAGCATGTTAAACCAAAACCACAAGCAATACATATTATGATTTAGCTTAATGGGAAATGCCAGTCACTGAGTGCTTTCAGCCCTTTTTGATTTCATATATTAAGATTCTGATTCCAACCTGGTGGCATTAAATATATCTTAGACTGCATTAGCTTTTATTTAAATACTTATCAAAGCAATCAGTAGGGTTTATCCATGATGGTGATGATGATGATGATAATGATGATGATGATGATGATGATGTTTTTGTATAACTCTGACCAAAGCTACAGATTGCTGCAGTTACAAAGTCAATGACACCAACATGATGACATTTGCATTTGTAAGTATGTCTTCATACAAAACCAAAGAAGAAGTGCAAAATTGGAAGATGTAGAGAGACCCGGTCCATTGAATCACCAAGAGCCGACCACGACTGAATGGACATCATCTTCATCATCATTTTCTGACAAAATATGTGTGTTGTGATGTCTGAGCAAGTATATAAATTCTGGGGTTTGCATGATGAAGTCAACATACATCTACGGCCATTTGCCCCGATTTCCTTCCCCTGGAGTGTTTATCGAGATGAAAAGAAAACTTTTGGAAGGAGTCACTAAAAGTTGCTTACAGTCTCTAAAGTGGGTGACATTCAGGGACACTGGGGGCAAGTTTACACACATGCCCATGCCCCCTTGTCCTGATGTAGCCTTAAAAGCGGTATGGATCAAGTACAGAAATCCAAGGTGGAGTAATCTCCTTAAGTCTGAAAGCCACAAGATCAGAAGCTACAACATGCTTGCAGGAAGCTTTCCAGTAAACTCAAAATAACTTGGACTATATTTAATTAATATCTGGGGGGAGGTGAGTGTTAAATCTAGGAATGAAAATCATGTGCCTTTGGGAGGCAAAACATCCTTTCCATTCTTAAAATCTCTTAATTCTTCCTAGATCAGCCCAAATTTCATTGCTGAAATTTAGTTATTTTGGACCTATGTTTTGAACAATTTTTGGACATAATTTGAACAATTTTTCAGACCTTTTTTGGTAGGTTTTAAGGATGGAAATGGAGTGGGTTTCAGCCTTCCAGAACCCAACCCTCATGGAGAAGTAATTGCTGCCAAAACCTTGACTTTTTATTGCCAAATGATAGCAGAATGAGGGGTGATAGAGGCTA
>NW_015387578.1:127462-146116 GCF_001527695.2 Protobothrops mucrosquamatus
CCACCGGGCCGCCCAAGATCTTCCTGGCCGGAGTTCCTCCCGGCCGCCCAAGTCGCTCCAGCCGCCCAAAAATCGTCCCGGCCGGAGTCTTTCATGCCGCCCGAGCTCTTTCCGGCCGCCCAAGTCCTCTCCACGCCGCCCGAGTCCTCCCAGCTTTGCGGCCGAGGCCTCCCAGTTAGGCCGCAGTCGAGCAGGCCGCATTCTTCCGGCTGCGGTCGTCTACACTGGGCCCGAGCTGGAACCGGGCCCAGGCTAGAGAAGAGCCGAACGGGTCAGGGCAGGCCTAAAATGGGCCGGGTGGGCTAGAACGGGACCGAGCGGGGGTTCGCCCACCCGCTCATCACCGCAAGCCCCCCCGAGGCACCCCCAAAACACCCCATGTCCACTTGCCGGATCGAAATCCTTACGGAGCGTTCCGCTGGCGATCCGCCATCTTGAGCATGCGCAGATTATAATAATAATAATATTATTATTATTATAATCTGAGCATGCGCAGATTATAATAATAATAATAATAATAATAATAATAATAATAATAATAATAATAATAATAATAATAATAATAATAATAATAATAATAATAATAATAATAATAAAGTTGGAAAGGACCTTGGAAGTCATCGAGTCCAACACTTTGGTTTTACAGCGGCTGTATTAACTGCTTTAAGGAAACAGAAGGAGATTACTGGGTGAACAGGATGATATGATCATCACTGCACATAATTGTAGTCTTCTATCAAATACAAGCATATTTGTTGTAGATATTGCTGGTGATTAAGCAATAATAGTATTGAGTAGAGGGGTAAATACATACTCAGTATCGAGTTGGAGAGCAAGTTATGTAGCAAAGAGATTTTAAACAAACAAACAAACAAACAAGCAAGTAAATAAACAATCTGGAGACATCCAGTAGGCAAAAATAGGTCAAGGATTATAAAGATTTGCACTCAAAATGGATTCATTATATTTTGACATAGGTGAATACAGATAGTCCTCAACTTACAACAGTTTGCTTAGCAACCATTCGAACGGTACTGAAAAAAGTGACTTATGACCATTTTTCACACTTATGGCCATTGCAGTATCTCCATAGTCATGTGATTCACATTTGGATGCTTGACAACTGTCTCACATTTATGATGGTTGAAGTGCCCCGGGATCATGTGATCACCTTTTCCAACCTTCTGAGAAGCAAAGTCAGTGGGAGAATCCAGATTCACTTAACAACCGCATTACTAATTTAAGAGCTGTAGTGATTCACTTAACAAAAGTGGCAAGAAAAGCCGTAAAATGGGGCAAAACTCACTTAACGAATTTCTCACTTAGCAACATAAATTTTGAGCTCAGTTGTGATTGTAGGCTGAGGACTACCTGTAATTAATTCATATTGTAAATAAAGAGAAAGAACATAGAGTCCACATTCTTTTAAAGATCATTTCTCAAGTTGTTGAACACTGCCAAGTGGCTGTAATTTCTATAATTATTTAAAAATTCCTTAAAAATCCTGCTTTCATGGCAAGTAGGTTTTTTTCCCCCAACACTTTTGTTGAATTTCCAGAAAATTTATTATGTGTTAATGTTTATCTAGTTATTTTTCACAAGTCAATCCAAACACTGTCAAGTACTGTAAGGGCAATAGCATATGGATGCATGTTAACATACAAACATGCAGGGCCATTTCTCTCTCTCTTTAAACCAGTCCATTTGTTGGTTGGTTAATTTTAATGCCAAGTTTTACTTGCTTGCTTTTCTATGCTAATGTCAGCCGATACCCTGCAACTAAGAATATATATATATATAACAATAAATAGTTGATCACCAAGAGAATAAAACATATAAAATTTAAAAATTTAAAATTTATTTACTAAACCACCAAGCTTTCGTCAAGAGCTCTTGACATCATCAGGATATGCAAGCCATTGTTGGGGGTCGCCTATATGCAGCCTATATGTCAAGAGCTCTTGACGAAAGCTTGGTGGTTTAGTAAATAAATTTTAAATTTTTAAATTTTATATGTTTTATTCTCTTGGTGATCAACTATTTATTGTTTTTAAAATATGGATACACCCAAGAGTCATGTTTTTACTTGTGTAGCTAAATATATATATATTTATATATAGTGCCAGAAATAAAGACCACCAAGAGAGTATCTATAAAAATATAGAATTTAATAACCTAGCTTTCGTCAAATGCACTTGACATCGTCAGGGTTAAGGGCAAGTGCTGAGTAAAGACTTATATACAGTTGTTAAGTGTCAGTTTCCGGCTCCTGGAGCGCGTAATCGGCCCCAGCTGATCCTGCCATACTCTGGATGCATTACCTACGTCAACGTTCATTCCTTTCTTTCCCCGGGCTTGCGTTCTCTCGTGTGTTGTTTTATCCGCCATTTTGGTGTTAGGGGGGTTCAGGATCCGGGTGTTTCCCCCTCTCTTATGTATGTACAGCCCCTCTATCGTTCTGTGCGTGGCTGCTTCCTCCTAACCCCCCTAACCCCCCTAACACCGAAATGGCGGATAAAACAACACACGAGAGAACGCAAGCCCGGGGAAAGAAAGGAACGAACGTTGATGTAGGTAATGCATCCAGAGTACGGCAGGATCAGTTGGGGCCGATTACGCGCTCCAGGAGCCGGAAACTGACACTTAACAACTGTATATAAGTCTTTACTCAGCACTTGCCCTTAACCCTGACGATGTCAAGTGTGTTTGACGAAAGCTAGGTTATTAAATTCTATATTTTTATAGATACTCTCTTGGTGGTCTTTATTTCTGGCACCATGAACATTCCCAAGAGTCGAATTTTTGTTTTTATCTCTAGATAGATAGATAGATAGATAGATAGATAGATAGATAGATAGATAGATAGATAGATAGATAGATAGATAGATAGATAGATAGATAGATAGATAGATAGATAGATAGATAGATAGATAGATAAAAGATAGATGATAGATAGATAGATAGATAGATAGATAGATAGATAGATAGATAGATAGATATAGATACTTTATATTTGTCAGATCTTCAAAAGATTTTTTTCTCCACCTTCATACTTTGTCTCAAGATAAAAACTAAGAACCAGCAACTCTTTTCCTTCTACATTTTTAAAGATTGCTCTGTTCGATCAGATCAGCTGGGACTATATGCTCCAGTCAACTATATGCTTCCAGTAATGGTCATCCAATTTTGAGAACTGAATATTCAAGAGACACAGAGGAAAAAAAAACTTTATAGCTAAACACCATCCTAACATCTGTGATTCCAGAATGCATACAAAACTCTTTCATTTCACGAATTTGTGAAAATGTTCATTAGCCAAGTTCATATTAGCATAATCTGCATTATAGTTACTTAAACTTCACGTAACTCAAACTTTCAAATACAAATTTGACTGAACTGGCAATGTTTGCCCAGGATTGAATTAACTTCCTACTTTTGAGGCTTAAAGGAATCATTGTCCAAAAGAATCAGAATGAGGGCACCTCTGGGAATGAACTCCATTGAAGAACAACAACAAGAAGGCTAACTTTGAAAAAGTGTCCCTAGGGAGACCTTCAGGCTGAAAAGAGGCAATTTAAGTTCTTGGCAAATGTGGGACAAAGAATCTAGACTATTAGATTATCAAAGCATGGCATTGAGAATTATATCAGGAAAATGGAACTAATAAAGCTTTAAAATGGCTTGGGATCAAACATTATGGTAGTAATTGGCAGGGGAAGAGGATGGAAAGCTGTGGTTTAGCCATTGTAGAGAGAAGATGACAGACCTGGCTTCCTTTAGGTTGCTACTTAACCAATCAAGGTGTTTTGATAGTGTTTCAAATATTTTGAACAGGTCTCTTGGGCATCGTTAGGTACACTTCATCAAGTCAAAGGTACTGGCCCATCCTTTGCTATTTTGTGAGCTGTGGACATTCTTTGGAGGCAAAACCATTGTACATGATGAGTTGCACTGATACACATTTCAAGAAAAGCGTCACCTTCTCACATGAGGACCCTCAGTGTGTCAAATAAGATAAGGCTTTTGTATCACTGACATAATTATTTATGCTCCAGCAGTGACAACTATAGTTACCATTTGGAATGGGTGTAACTTTAGTTGTTGTCACTGAATATGTTGTTACTTTGCCTATCTCCCAAAAGCTAGCAAGGTTTCATTCCTGCCAGCTCAAAGAAGAGAACAAATTCTTTGGTTTGTCTGTTTTCAAGGAATTGTTTCCCCTATTGCTTGATCCCCACATATCTCTTCAAAAGCTCCCTCTTCCTTCATGGAATGTGGACAATCCTACCGAATTCTGTTTTGATCCTAATTGAAAATGGGAAAACAGTAGGAACAGACAACAGCAGGCAATTCCTGTGACTTCCTGAACTTGTTTAGTGTTTGATGATCTTAGCATATGCTTTTAGATATTGTTAAGCCACAAGCCTAGGAGACTAAGTACAGTATCAAGCTGTCTGTTTTCTGATTCAGCGAGAATTTGAATTCAGCTCTTGAATTCTACTTCATTAGCTTCATTAGCTTCATTTCAAGGCAATCCAAATTTAGTAACCAGCAGAATTTCCATTCACATGAAAACATTTAAGCAACATAATTATTTTTGTTATGATTGCATATATGACAAGGTGATTAATATACCTAGGATTATGTAACTGGAATGTTAATTCTACCTTACTAGACATGAAGAAAAACCAGCAACTTGTTCAGTGTAATATGGGATACAACAATTGATGGGAGCTGGCAAAGAATTTGGGGAAAGAATAATTTTATACTATTACTAGTTGACATTGAAAGCTATAACAGTACTGTATGTCAAAAATGAAACTGGTCTTATGCTAAGACATGGGTAGTTTTGATTAAAATTTGTTGATTAAGCCAAAGATCATCCTGTAGAGGAACAAAGCACTCACACTTATTTGACTAATTCCAAATTCATTTCACCCCCTTTTAAAATCCACTGTTGTCTTACAAAACTGACTAAAAGAGAGTGTTTGGTAGAAACAAACCAGAAATAACCAGGAGAAACCCTAAAAAAAAACAACACCCAACTGATTCTTCTCCCTAGATAACAAGTACCATCAAAACCTCTATCAAACTCTGATGTGCCATCTTAAAACAAATAATTCATTGACTCTGTTCACTTTCTTGCAGTAAGCCTAAAAAAACCTCTAACAAATCAACTATGAAATGATTTAGAACAAAATGTGAACTCAGCTATCCTTAGCTCATTCAAAGACCATAAGTCCATGCCATCAGTTTTTTTTCTAACCAACAGATGAAGCAAAACAGTTCTTTTTTGTCATCTATCCTTCTCCAAATATATATTATGCAAAGCCTTAGTAAGACCACACTTAGAATATTGCATCCAGTTTCTGTCACCATATTATAAAAAAGATGTTGAGACTCTGGAAAGAGTGCAGAAAAGAGCAACAAAGATGATGCCTGGATCCATGGCCACGGAGCGATTTTGTGCCCCCCGAGCGGCCCAATCCAGGCTCCGAAGGCATGGAAAAGACCTCTGGAGCCCAGATCTATAGCCGCGGAATGATTTTGCGGCCCCCCTGTGACCCGATCCGGGCTCCGGAGGCCTTTTCCAGGCCTCTGGAGCCCGGATCGGGCCGCTGGGGGGGGCTGCAAAATCACTCCGCGGCCATCAATCCGGGCTCCAGAGGCTTGGAAAAGGCCTCCAGAGCCCAGATCAGCCGTGGGGAAAAAATTGCTCTGCAGCCATAGATCCGGGGGGCAGAGGCCTTTTCCAGGCCTCCGGATTCTGGATCGGGCTTCTGGGGGGTCCGCAAAAATCGCTGTGCAGCCATACCTGTACTTGCCCTGGCAGCTTAGAAGGAACCGGTTCTTCCGTTCAGAAAAAGATGTCGGAATGCTGTTCTGTGCATTCTATGACAAAAAAAAGCCATGGTGGTGTTCCAATATTTGAGGGGCTGCCAGAAAAAAGAGGAGGTCAACCTATTTTGCAAAGCACCAGAAGGCAAGACAAGAAACAATGGATGGAAACTAATCAAGAAGAGAAGCAATCTAGAACTAAGGAGAAATTTCATAACAGTGAGAACAAATTAACTAGTGGAACAGCTTGCCTTCAGACGTTATGGGTCCTCCATCACTGAAGCCTTTTAAGAATCTGGTCAGCCACTTGTCTGGAATCGTATGGGGTCTCCATCAGCTTTAGTTGTTGAAACCCCACCTGGAGTATGTAGGTACCGTAGGTATGTACAATATATATTTAACAGAAGAACAGAATTGGAAGGGACTTTGGAGATCTTCTAGTCCAACCCCTGGACTAGAAGACCTCCAAGGTCCCTTCCAATTCTGTTCTTCTGTTCTGTTAAATATATATAATACATTCATACAGTATCTACATACTCCAGGTGGGGCTTCAACTATTAAAGCTGATGGAGATGGAAAAAACTCTCCCCTCATTCATGTTTATTCACAGTAGTCATGCATCTAGTGAGGGCGACAAAAGTGTAGACTTCCTTTTTTACGGGAAATAACACTCATTAAAAGACCACGCTATCCGAGTATCATGATGTACAAATAATCACTTCATTTTGGTTGAGTTCAGTTTCAGCCTGATTTCTCCCATCCAGGCTAGCTGTACTAGAGAAATAGCAGTGTTCTTTATTTCTTTGTATATTTGGAGATATTGTCAGAACAGATGTATCAGATTTTGGCACAAATGTCTCACTAACATTTACAGTGCTGATAATGAAGCAGCGAGGGAAATATTACTTGCTCATCAACAAAAATTACTTTTTTTAAAATAAAACAAGAAGAACAGGCAAATAGAAGTGATTAAACAATTGTGTTATTTAAGTTTTGCTTGAAATGCATTAAGGATATTTGCTCTGCTTATCTCTGCAGTAGTTTCACAGCATTTTCTTACAAAAGCCAGCTGGTGCATTTTGTACAGTATTGGATAATTGTTTGCAAGAAAACATTCCCAGGCAAACCTCCTTGCTGGGGAAAAAAAAAAGCTTATTATGTTCTTTCACATTTATGAACAGCGAAAGCCATCCTTTTTGCCCCTTCAGTAATAGCATGTTTAAGTATTGGTTCAGCTGAACTGTTGAAATGTATTTCTACAGACTTACAGCACTCAAATCAATTGCCAGTTCAATCTGTTATAGAAATCTTAAGTGTCCGGGGAGAAAAAAAAATCAACCTGCCCCCCCCACACACACACATGTTCTCTTTTTCTATAATAGTTCACAATTCATGCCATGCTATCCACCACTTCTACAGAAACTAGGTTTGGACATGTTGCCTCATATTTTTACATGATATGATATAGAGACCAGTATTAACAATCTTGGCATATTCACCGCTTTTCCTTTCAATCTAGAAAGAAGAGATCAGTTAGGATCATATGCACACGATGGAACAAATACAGCCTACCTTTCCCAAAGGTGCTTTTTCAAAAGGCAACTGGACTTTGTTTTCCCTTGAAGACATTTCGCTTCCGAGGAAGCTTCTTCTTAGATGAGAAGCAAAACATCTTCAAGGAAAAACAAAGTCCAGTTGCCTTTTGAAAAAGCACGTTTGGGACAACCATGACCAGGATGACTGAAACTCTCCATAGGCTACCTTTTTGAGCTAGCATTGGTCATGTTCTCTTCTCTCTCTGAAAACTGCCTCTTGAGTAGGTTGGTAAATTCGTATGTCCTTTCCTTCTTGGACCATAACCAGCTGTTCTGTCTGTGACAAGCCTATAGAAATAATAGCAAGCTTTATCCTTTCTATTTGAAATGATGTTGGCAACATCATTGTCAACATCAGCTGGGCAGCTGCCGTGCATTGTCTTCCAAAGCTCTCCTTAAAATTCTGTGCTGCAAACTGGAGTGTACAATTGTCTTGAACATTTGCCAAGGACTGTGAAAGCTTATCAAATGTTCCATATCTGCATTTGGCAAGCAATTGGATTCTTATCTTTGGCACTGGGTCATTAATGAGTAATGATATGTAGTATTCAACAATATCTAAGAGCAGATAGGCCATATAAACTGTAATTGTTTATTATGGTGTTTAGCATATTTGATAATTAGCTTGTAGAGATCCTCGCAAAGCAACCCTGCATGTTTTTACTTAGATAGAGGTTGTGCTAGCAGCAAATCTCATCTGTAGCTAATTTAATCAGAAAAACTTTAATGTAATCCTATAAGTAAACCTAAAATCAGGATTTACTCTCAAGTAAAAAGATATAGTATAGGAGTTTGAGACCTTCCATATTCTCAAGACGGCAAATCTGACATAATGATTTTTTAAAAACCATGTTAACATTGCATTTATTGTACCATGTCACTCAAATCTCAAGTCATGTCTTTCTAACTCCAAAAGCCTTCTGTTTCTCAGCAGGAATCATTCTTTTACCCAAATCAAACAGCAAACTGCAAAATAATTTAAATCAGGTAAATCCAATCCTCTTTTTTATTTGCATCTTCTAACACTTTATATTTAATTCCTGTGTTTTGTCCTTGCCACACAAACTTAAGTGGTGCATCAGTTGCTAAAATAGGTATAGTCCAAAACCAAAACTTCATTCTAGGCAAGCTTCTTGTTATATTTTCTAAAGCTATCAATATCTCAATATCATATAGCCATTTTGAAATGGACTTGCCCACTTGTGCTCCATACACTTTCTGCACCATTATGTTTCCTACCAAAACCAAATTATAGACTTTAACTCTCAGCTGTCAGATACTATTTTAGCAGCCTGTTAAGCAAAAGAAAAGAAAACCCCTGTGACTTTGAAGATTATTGTTGTGATATTGTTTGTTCTCCCTGCCCTGAAACTTATTTTAGCTTGCAGAGGTGATCTTTCTGAAGTGGTATGTTGGTCATGAAGCATTTCGAGTTTTCTTCTTCTAACATTTTGACAGCCTAATTTTCCCTTTTCCATTTCATCTTCTAATGTTGTAATTCTATTGTGCTAGACTCTACTAATGATTCCTTCAGCCAACCGGGGCCTCAAAACAGATGATAATGGTCAACAGACACATTGCTGGGGGAAATGAATTGAGAAGGAAGATTTATTCAGTGCAGTTTGCCTAAAGTCTTAATCAATGTATTGCCTTGTGTTCCCAACATCTTCTATTCCTTTTGCCCGGAGAATTATAATCTGAGGCTTCCTGTGCCATCTTGCATGCTTCCTGTAAACATTGTTTCTGATTGCACCTCAGATAGGAAGCAGAAAGTAAGGAGGAACCAGCACAATAAGACATTCTGCAAATGGATGACATGAAAAGGAAATGAAATAAACCAGGAGCCTTTACAAGGATTTGCATGCATAATCTCCCAAATTCAACCCCCAGATAGGATTAGAAAATTCTGGCTTAAAATACTGGAGACCTATTGGTGTCAAATAACAATACTGGTCTAGGAAGACTGATGGTCTAACTTAACATAGGCCAGACTTGTTGTTATTGTTGAAATAGGCCAATCTGTACAAGCTGAGAAAGGCAGATGCACTATATCAGCAGAGCAGGCATGCCAGAAAAAAAAATGTTTGGGGATCCTGCCTAAAGAAGCTGGTTTACTATGTTAATTAGACTCCAGTGGGAAGTTTGTAAACTCAGTCGAGGAAGGGAAGTTAAATGTCAGCTCTCATGACAGTCTAAACAGATTATATTGTAAAATGAGTTATATTTAAACTAAGCATAACATTCTGAATTGACAGTGAGCAGAACTGTTAGCAGGTAAGGTAAATAAAGAATAAACATATTTATTCACATGCCTCCTGAACTGCAGTGTGTTGACACATTCCAGACACCAAAAACAAATCTAGCCTCAAAGAGCTCAGCAATGTGGTCATAATTTGGGGTCACTAATTAGACACCCTCTATGTTACATCCAGTTTAGTTTAGGAGTTAAGATACTGGACTCAAACTAGGGAGAATTGGGTTCAATTCCAACTTCACCCATAGAAGCTTATTGATGACTTTTAACTAGTCTCTTTTCAGCTCAACCTGTCTCTTAAAGTGGCTGTTCTGCAGAAGAAGAAAGATATTGATGTTGAATGTAGGCTTCTCAGAAACAAAAAGTTGAATATATTTTTGTTTGCCTTGTCACTAAGTATCTTTTTTTCTTTCCATCAACTTTCACCTTGTGTAACTTCCCACTGTGGAACATGAATGTCTTCAGGCAGGAGGGTTTCCTCCCCCCCCCAACCTTATGGAGCAGACAGCATTTGAACCCAGGAGTTTTTATGTGCAACATATGCTTCTGGTGGCCTTTACATATTTCGTGACCAAACAAAGTCCTGCTAATGAGAATTTCTGCTGCTGCTAATCAGGAAGGGGAAGAGGCAATGGCTATTGGTGTCAGCCTAATGGTGTCAGATCAAATCATGTTCCAACATCTGATGTTGACCTTAGACTCAACTAACCTTAAAAAATACATAGGTCTCGCCCCTTTCTCCAGTCTTCTTGCTTTTAATTATTTGGCTTTATATCTCATATTAGTAAATTCAACACCAATGTCTTATCTTATAAAATAATTATGCACATATATAAATGTGCATAATTATTGGTTTGTGGTCCACTTTGAGCACACACATCGCTCAAAGCTCGATCTTTTTATGAAAGGATTATATAGCCCTTCGTCAAGGAATCAGTATTTCCAACTGGTCATTTAATTGGATTCATGTTGAAGATCTGGAAGAAATGAGAAGAATTCCTAAATCTGAGACTTCTTAGGCTCCTAAATTTACCAGAAATTTCTTTTCCTTCCTTCATTTTCTATCTCTGAGCAGATGGAGATGCAAGAGGAGGAAACGCAAATGTCAAAAACTAGTGAGAATTAGTTTTTATTAATGCACAATTTTTCTTCTTTCATTTGATAAAATTAGGAAATAGCTGCTAGTGGCCTGAAAACTCAGGAAAAAAAATGTCTTGGAAACTAATAAATCCTCCCTTGCTAGGGAAGTGGGTTGGCAGAGGAGATTACCTTTCATAAAAAAAGTATGCAGATGGTGAAGCCACAGGAATTAAGATAAGATAAAAATGTTCCAAAAGCATCAAGATGTGAAAATCTTAGGAGAAATTAAGATGTTGTTGAAAACGTTTCACTTTTAAGACCCTCAGAGGACTTGTTCCATTGTTTGATATTCAATCCCAAACTTCCCAGAGCTTTTCCACATATGCTGCTTTTTAAAACAAACCAACAATTATGGAAACCAAATCCAGAAAGCAAACTATTAGTTCTAGTCCTTCTGGACATCACCTTTGCAGTATTCTTGCTTTGCTGTCAGTTGAATTTTTTTTTTCTGATTATGAATCTATGTAAATGCTCAAGTTGATCACATTTCATTCCTGTTCTTAACATGGAAATAATATGTCTCAAACTGAAAATGCTTATATAGGATGAAACTTGATCTTACTGATGCATCCACAGTCCCTTAATAGGAATGGATCCAGATGAATTAAAAATATGAGCTTTGTGTTTGTTTGTTTTTTTAACAAACTCAAATAATCAGTGTCTTTAGAATTCTCTCTATTTGTGTGTATGCCTTTCTGGGATGGGATGGGATGAGATGAGATGGGATGGGATAGGAGGGGAGGGGAGGGGAGGGGAGGGAATAGGAAGGAAGGAAGGATTTTGTAAAGCAAATCCAACTTGTTTTCCCACCATTTTTTTTAATTCTTAGCATGGAAAAACTCCGACTGTAGAGCCCATTTGCTGTTGTAGTTAAAGTACTAGCCTAGAAACCAGGCAGCATTAAGTTCTAGTCACACTTTAGGTATTTAAGGTGACTCTTTGAGAACTGTATGCAACAAAATTTCATTTTTTAAATAATATTTTATTAATTTTCTAATTTTACAATTAAGCATTTAAAAAGCAACGTGATAACTGGGTAATCAATAATTCAATAACATACATAAATCTTTAGCACAAATCTCAAGTTACAACATCAGATATTTCCTCTCTTTTCCCCTTAATATCTACTATCGTATTAGGCTAATATAGTTACTATTATTATCAACTAAGTAAAATCATCTTTGTTACATTTATCAACAATTTTTAGCTTATACATATCTTAATTGTGTTTGCATTCAATCCTTATATACAGTCAATGTCCTGTTATTGCTTTTTTCCCAAGCTTTAATTTCCCATCAATATTCAAATTAACATTTGGTATTTATAATTTCCAAGCTTTAGGTGACCAAAGTTTCCCTTATCTCAACTTCTACCTTTTTCCCTTTTCATAACAAAATCTAATATTCTAAATACACATCTTATCTATTTGCATATAATCTTATTCTATTTTCTAAAAGTTATCTATTTTCCACCATATTAAACCAAAAGTCTATTAGTCTTATTACACATCTTCCCTATTCAATTATAATGTTACTTTATTTTCTAAGCATTATCTATTTTCCACCATATTCAACCCTCTAATCAGTAATATGAAATGCCCTCTAATAAATCAAAACCTTAGTTTCTTTCAGCCTTACTCTGGCTTTTTTCCTTTGCCAACTAACCTTCCAGTTCAATACTTTTGAATCCTCAAACAGTTCTCCCTCTATTATTATACTGTATATATTGTTTGAAATAAGAAAGACTATTTGGTTACAGTTTTTTTGGAAGAACTAGCCCATTTGTATTCACTAGATCGCCTCCCTATTACTTCAATTTCCCACAATTGTCCTGATAGGTTTATCTTCCATTCAATTTGTTCTTCTTCCTTTTTTTCAAATTTCTTCTGATTTATGTAAAAAGTCTTTTCCATTTTCAATGTTGTCATTCCCTTTTCTGATTTTCTGTTGGCTGGATCTGTTGGTCAATTGGGTCCTCTGTCTTAGTATTTAGTTGTTCCACTTCTGTTATTTTCTGCATTGTTAGTTCTTTGGTTGTAGTCAAGATCTGGGTTTGTCTATCTAAGCTGGCATCTTGTTCCTTTATGTTGCATCTTATTTTGTCACAAGCTGAAAGAATGGTTTCATGTATTGATTTCAACATAGAAAGGATTTTTTCCTGATTTTCATCCATATTCTCTTGATAATGTGTTAAATTGAAGACTTTAAAATCAAATGTTAAAAATCATTTTTTGTTTTTATAACTAGGTATGGGACACCTATTTCACATGGTTATAGTGGAAATTGTTTGCCAAGTAAGAATTTATAGTTCAAAGTATTCCATCATCTCATGTAATAACAGATGCTTCTCGTGTAAAGAAATAGGAAAGCAATTCCCCACATATAACTCTGCAAATCAGTAAAGGTTTACCGTCATAGTTCAAACAGGTGAGATATGCCGCCCTGAAGTTCCTTCTTTACAGATGAGTTTTTCACAGGTGCTATCTGTCAAGGTCAAAAGAGGTTTTTTTCTAGAGTCTGGGCTTCAAGCCAAATCTCTTTTAGGCAATAACAAGTTGTAATACCATACTTCGCCACAAAATGTCACAAAGCCATTTAAAAGGTTTTAAGTCCAAAGTTTTTATAACAGTTTTTCAATATTTATTTCTTTTCTTTTTAGATAAAAACAAATGTCTCCAATAAAAATAGGAAAACTTTTAGTCTCCAAATTTTAAAAGCATATGCATCCAATTAGATTAAAGTTGTTCTTATAGATGCTCTGTTTCCCCTGGGTAGTCAGTCGCCGCTGTTCTTAGATGGTGGGGTAAAATTTTCCTTCCCTCTCTCCCCACAGGGGGAAAAATACTTTGGGCAGCTTTTACAGGAAAAGATATTTAAAGTCTTAAAGAGAAGATCAGATCTCACCCATTTCATCCACGTTGCTTTACAGGTGCTTGGTAGTAATTTTGACTTCGGCTGTCAGCAGCTTGGTGACGAACCATATTGCTATGGCCAGTCTCCCCCCCGCCAGTTTGGAGGGCTTCCCCAGATCAAGCAGAAGGGCTGCTGCCCTCCTGTGAACAAGCGGGGGTCCCCCTTGCTCGTAGCCCCTACAGGGCGACTTTCGACCCTTTCCAGGATCTCCCAGCAGATCGAATTCGGACGCGAAAGACAGAGCTCACGTTCCAGTGTCTGCGGAGCTGCAATGGCAAACTGGAAGTCCCAACAAAATTTCATTTTAATGTATGCCGATTAGTGTACATTCAAAGTGACAATAAAGTTATTATTCTATTCTATTCTATTCTATTCTATTCTATTCTATTCTATTCTATTCTATTCTATTCTATTCTATTCTGTTCTGTTCTGTTCTGTTCTGTTCTGTTCTGTTCTGTTCTGTTCTATTCTATTGTCTACAGAGCTCTAAGAGGGTGGTTTTTTTTTTAGATGATGCCTCCAAGTGACTTATTGAGGTGGTATGATGTTTCACTATCCTCCGATGAGCAAAAGGGAACCTTTGCATACAGAGAAGCTCATTCCAGACAGTCAATCAAGCCAGATCAATCCTACTGTGATGCTTCATCAGTGTAGAATGATGTGCCTTCACAAGGGTAAAACACTTCATTATGTTCAGTTGCAACTGATCAACGTTATTCCTAACACACACAGCACAACACTTACAGCAGTTTAAAAGAACCTGCTTTTAACACTGAGGGAAAAGATTTAAAAAAAAACTGGCAGACATTACTTTTGAAATCTTTCCCAAGCAGCTTTACTCAGCAGGCTAGCACCCTTCTCATTTTCCTTCTCCAGAGACCACCTAGGGGCAATATTACTTTGTGGAATCTTTTATCATTTATTTTTTGAGAGACAAAAATACAACTTCGATCAAGAGAATGTACTGATTCTAGAAAGAGTTTCAGCATGTGTGTTTTTTTTAACAAAACCAAAAAGATTTCAACCTCGTTGAATACTTGAAAAAAAAACACCTGAAAGTTAAGTGAGATAGACTCACCAAGCTCTCAATTGGCTTGAGAACTGCTGTTTTTGGATTTCCACACCTGATGTTTTGAAGGATTCAATGCATAACTCATGTGATGAAATTAACATACTGAATGGAATGAACATTATTATCATGCAGGAGACAAAGACCTAACTATTGGAACTCAGGATTTTTGATATGCAAAGTGTGCTTTCTAATGGTCTTTGAATATTTTGTGACCGAAATCCCTCTAGTAAGAACTTCTGCTCCTGTTGTCTTAGGATGTGTCACCCATTGGCCAATCAGATGTATCCAAAAAGTTGAGAAACTGGAGATGCATCCCCTGTTGCTTCCTAGGAAGTGAGATTCAAAGCATGCTGCATTGATTTTGGAGGTAGTGGAATCATCAAGACTAAATCTAATGGACTTGAGTCAAGAAAATCCAGATCACAATTTAAAGGACAGCAAAAGAGATTACAGAAAGCTCTAACTCTGTTGCCATCTAGTATGTGTCCAAATTTTTGATGCCCATATCTAGTAATATTTAGTAAGCTTGTGGCCATTGGCAGACCTATCTTCCATATACTTCCTACTTCTAAAACCAGGACTTGTTTTTTCATAGAACGCACCGGAACAGAGTTCCGGCATCTTTTTTTGATGGATTTTCCAGAGTTGCCTTGAACAAAATCCTAGTCTTTTAGATACACTAAAAATTGAAGGGTTTTTTTTTCAACTACAAAGGTAAACCTTGTAGGGTAGGCAAGGTGGGTTGTATGACATGTGTGAGTTCTGGCACCTTCTAAAACCATCTAACTTCTTAGTAATCACCACATGTATATATAATGTAAATAAATATTTTCTCTGTCCTGAAGCTCTCTGTGCTGAGATAAAGCCAAGTACTTATATTTTCTTATGAAAAAGAGGGAAAATTGATTATCTTGATCCAATTACCAACATTCCATGGTATTCCAACAAACAACCATACCCGATGACTTTTATGGTGGTGGATTTATATCTGCCAAAATGAATTCCACTTTGTAAACAAGATACCCGGTCACATTGGCTATTTTTCTTTTCCTTTCTGTGATCAAATCTCTGCAGATACATTTTTTAATTTTTGAAAGATGCAAAGATGTTCTAGAGAATAAGGTATATTTTTAAAGAACTTTATATAGAAAAAAGTACTTACGCTCTAAAGAATTTATGCATCAAAAGTATACAATGAATGAATGAATGAATGAATACATGCATACATACATACATACATACATACATACATACATACATACATATATGCATTTGCATATGCATGCACTTTATATCTTAAAAAGTATTAATTTTTGTAAAGTAAGAAAAATGCCAATAGTCACTCAGAATGATGGTTACTTGAAACTGGAAGTATGGCTTCCTTGAACAGGCCAAGACGTAGAATAATTCATCTCCGGGGTAATTCCATATAATTATTCCTTCCTACAAGCAGTGCCAAAGTCCTGAGAATAGATTTTCAGGTGTGCATCCTTAATGTCATCTTATGGTTGGATGCTGGTGGAGACTCATATTGGATTAAAACAGTCACCTGTAAAAAAAATCTTGATCATTTTTATTCCGATTCCGAGAAGACCTTATTAGAGAAATTGATGATCCACAACTTCTCCCTGGAACGTCTGCTGTCCATGAGCAATGTTCAAGCTAGGATGATTATTTATTTATTTATTTATAAATTTTATTGGCCTCCCATCTTTCCACAGGGTAACTCTATTAAGAGCAAGTCATGAATACTGTGGGGAAAAGAAGTTAAATCTAGTCACTAATCAGGTCAGGCTCTAGAGCAGGGGTGTCAAATTCAATTTCACTGAGGGCCGCATCAGCATTGCAGTTGCCCTGGGGGGGGCGGATGGGTGTGGCCAGAGTGGGTGCAGCCTACTGGGTGGGCATGGATGGAGTGGGTGTGGCCTACTGGGTGGGTGTGGCCAGTTTTACATCATTCACGTCAAGGGTGCCTATGGGGGCCTGGGCAGGAGTGGGACAGATCTGAGTGTCTCTGGCAGAACGGGGTGGGACCAGGGCAAGTGCCAAGGCATGGTCCACTGGGGCAAGTGCCAAGATGGCCACCACAAAATTGTACATTGGCTCCCGGCTGGCCTGGGCCAGCGCCAAGGCAGCGGGGGCCGTTCCCTCACTGTTTCCAGGATGGCTTCGCGGGCCACATGAAACCACTTCGCGGGCCGCATCCGGCCCCCAGGCCTTGTGTTTGACATGTCTGCTCTAGAGGCTGAGCTCAGTTTCACAGCCAGTTAAATATGTTCTTATCACATTGAGCTGCTCAACTCTTATAAAGACTTTATAAAATGCTTTAACATTCTCCCCCTTGGTCTATTGGCAAGCAAATTTACTAAGATCCTTTATCGGGAATGTATGTGCCCTTGTGTCAGGAGTAGTTGGTCTGCATGAACATTCTGTAGGGATCAAGTTAACAAGTGTATTGCATTATTTTAAATAAACTATCCTGGTCATGCATATGATTTCTATATTTTTTTTTAAAAAAAGTCTACTCTATGCCTTTCTCATGTTTTAAAAAGGGTGCAGTGATATGTGGGAATGACCTTGAGGGACAAGGGGAAGAGATGCTGCCTAGGAAGCAATCAGAGAAGAGAGGAAGGAGCCTCCAGTGGCTTAACAGTCAGAGAAAGAATTTTAGGAAGGGTCCACCCTAATTGATCAGACTGTAAAAAAAGATGGTATGAGATTTGTACTTTCAGATTTGCAAGATTCTGTTCCTGTAGCCTTAAAGTAGAACTCGCTCATCTGGTTATGTTCCCTGTCTAGTTTACCTGGAAGGGCTGATAAAGTGGCTGGTCTTTGATTCAGGCTATGAGTTGATCCTCTTGGTTTTTTTAGTCTCCATCCATTTTCCTTTAGTCATAATAAATAAGGAGGTGTGCGTGTGTGTGAGAGAGAGAGTTTGTGTATGGTTTTGTGAATTATTTTGCCACTGTAAAATTCATTGGAAGTTAATGGTGCATATTGCCTCTCAGAGGAATACACGATAGATATATTTTATATATTCAGTTTCAATGAACTTCAGTCTACATAGGGAAATTTTCCAATGTGGTAATTATTTGTAGGACTGCTATATATTCTATTATTTACATATTTATTTGCTTGGATTTACATGACATATCAGTCATGTGCAACTCTAAGCAGTTAGTCTCCCATTGGGTAGCAAGAATAAAGTGATAAACATTTAAACAACAATTACATAAAACCACCAAGGAACAATAAGCAGCCAACAAACCAACATTTCCATTGCCAAAGAAAATATACTCTGATTCCAAAGCCAACTGAAAAAAAAGTAAGAACAATTTTTCAAGATCCTAAGAGAATTTCTTTGAGACAGTAATATTCCAGTGGAAGGCACGGTGACAAAAAAGGCTCTACCATTCCCTGATGTTAATGGTCCTTAGTCATAGGGACTAAGGGCTTGTAAGGTTGGCAGATGACAACTTGATTATATAAAATGGACTTCTAGTTCAAAGATCTGTGGTTTTCCAGACACTGCTGAACTACTTCTATCAAGTTCTCTAATCATTGACTTTCATATCTGAGGTCCTGTTCTGTAGAATTCTCCCAACAGGCAGAACCAATTGGGATCACAATATTACTGGCACATAACACATCATTTCAGGCTACCTCTTGGAGGTATATTAGAGAGTTTTCCAATCCTGCTCTGTCTGAACACCTATTAGAGGACCATATTATAATTGGGGCCTACCCAATGGCTCTTAGGTTCATTTCCTAAGCCAGTTTAAATTGTTTAAAAATCATGGGATCCAGCTTATAAATTGCTGTGAGACGAATGTTTTTTCCTCC
>NW_015387578.1:146333-148486 GCF_001527695.2 Protobothrops mucrosquamatus
TAAGAGTTCTATAGCATTTACGAAGCAAAAACAAAGTTATTTCCTAAAATCCCTTTTTTGTATGAATGTCATAAATGTAACAACAAAAAATCAGCAGCAGTGGAAAACACAACCTCTGCCCCCCTCCCTTCTTCTAAATGATATTTCATTTTAAGTGGCAGATATCGCTGCTTAGAATAGCAACTCTCTGGGGAGATGTTTTTAGCTTAATAGCAGAGTGGATTTTTAAGTGCGAAATTATTATTTTTAATAGGAATAGTGGCTCCTATATAATCATCAAGGAGTCTTTCTTTTTCATTTTGAGGAGCCCAGTTCTTCTCATTGCTAAGAATGATACTCTTGACAAGAGATCTAAAGACTAACCAATGTATTGTCCCCAGCAATTTGGAAAGCCTTGATTATATTAATTGACTACAGTGTATCAAGAAAAGCCAGCTAAATATCAATCATCTTACTTTTCATGTCTCTGCCTACTCTCTCTGCTTCTGAGTTAGCAGTTAGCTTTTCTTCCATTTTTTTTTTAATGAAGCAACATCTTGACATTCTGTGGTTCTAAGGAACAGATCCATGATTGCCACTCTTGAGGTGGATGCGCTCCACATTACCTGTGTTGCATATTCTCCCTAGCAATGTGCTGTTCTGGTTAATCCTTCTCTTGAACTTTATCCTAAAGTTCACTGGTCAACTGAACAGAAGAACAGAAGAACTGATAGGAATTTGGCGGGGTGAGAAGGATAGGTAAGAGGAAAGCATTTCTTATATTCATTAGAAAAACATGAAGACTCATTGGGAAAGCGATCCCAATTCTTTGGCAGGGATGGGTGGGTGGGAGAATTAAACCTGCTTTACATATTATTTGGATTGCAAGAAATGCTGGCATTCCAGAAAACTCAATAAACAAATGAACCTTGCAACTTCACATTCTTATAAATAGGTAGGAGTCAGATAAAAACAGGCAGAGGTGGGTAGATCAGTACTTTTGATAGACTGCAAAATAGAAAACCTGTTAGACTATGACTAGGCATCCAGATTAAAGTTCAGCTGTGTAATTAAGTTCAGCTGTGTAATTAAGTCTAAATGGCTAACTTTAAGCCAATTGTTCTTTCTCAGTCCAATCTATACCACAAGATTATTATGGGGATTAAATGAAGGGAAATCCCCATGTAAATCATTTTGAGCTTCCAGACAAAAGGGGATTATCATCATCATTATCCATGCAACAGAGTATTGACATGGTCAAATAAGACCTGTATTCTACCATCATGATAATGTTTTGGAAAACAATGGAGGAAAGATCAAATTAGTAGCTATAATAATCCTAAAATTCAATTTTCAGTTGTATATGTGTTGAACTTATACTAAAGTTCACTGGTCAACAGAACAGAAGAAATGATAGGAATTTGGTGGAGCTGAGAAGGATAGGCCAGAGGAAAGCATTTTTATATTCATTAGAAAAAACATGAAGACTTATAAACGTGGTCTCACAATGCACAGAGGATATTTTCCCAGAAAATAACAAGACCTATATATATCATGAAAGAGCACGTCCAGGAGAGAAGATGAAGAAGCTTGAAGACCTTGAAGACAAAGTTGTACATGTAACACACCACAGGACGTGAAATATTCCTGGGCAGGCCAGATGCAGATCCTGATGAAGATCAGAGAAAGGAAATAAATGCCAGAGGACATGAAGAGGAAGACAAGTGGAATCCATGTTTTTCTATCACAGTAGGATTGCTGGGTATCTTCTTTCAAAATCTTGTCTTGATATACAATTGCCACGGATTTACCTTTTCTCCTTTCATGGTTGACTTTCCAAATTATATCTGTTCTCCTGCTTGCACTTGTCTCCCTGTGTATGTGTGTGAGAGGGAAAGAGAAAGAGGAGGCTATTAAGCAAATGATTGATAGATAGTTTGAAAGGTTAGCAGTAATGTGGGTTGATTACTTTTGACAGTGTATATGGGGAAATAAAAGTGAAATTAACAATAGCTAATAGCATTTCAGTTTGCTTCTATTCATTTTTCCTTCTGGAAAGTTTCCCCGATGTGATCAAAAGGCTCTTTGTTTTTATTAGAATGATTGCATCTCAGGAAATTCATATGTATCTCTGTCACTGCTGTGTAAATTAAAATGGTGAATCTTCTTTCACA
>NW_015387578.1:149490-155928 GCF_001527695.2 Protobothrops mucrosquamatus
CAGTGTATATGGGGAAATAAAAGTGAAATTAACAATAGCTAATAGCATTTCAGTTTGCTTCTATTCATTTTTCCTTCTGGAAAGTTTCCCCGATGTGATCAAAAGGCTCTTTGTTTTTATTAGAATGATTGCATCTCAGGAAATTCATATGTATCTCTGTCACTGCTGTGTAAATTAAAATGGTGAATCTTCTTTCACACTTGGCATGTGTGCTGGTGATTGTAATAGGGAGAAGTAACAATCTTGAGGAACAGGAGGAAGAGCCCCAACCAAGACAACTTTTAGATAAAAGAAATCTGAGTCCAGGAGAAAAGTGTAATTCGAGGAAACATCTCAGACATGACCCTGTCATAAAGATAAATGGAGGGAAGGGGGAAATATATGCAGGGTTGCAAAATTATGAACTTTAACCTTATAAAAAAAGTAGTATTAGCATTCATGACTTTGGCTTCCTAGTCTGATCTAGCTTAAAGGATTGGCAGTGACCATGTTATTTTTGTGTACACAATGCAGAAATAGCTTCCAATTAATTTTTCTTGGATGTTTCAGACCAATCCTGGGATTTTTCAGTGATGTCCCACCCTTTCTTAGGGTTTCAAGATCAAGCAAGGTTACCCAGGTATGACCATAAGATTATCACAGTATTTATTTTCAATATTTATTCAAATCATAGCATAGAAGAAGATTAATATTTTCCTGTATTATCTTACACTTTAAGAATGGGGATCAATAACAGGAATCAATCAGTGTGAATAAACAGTATTTAGTTGTGATTGTGCACATTACAATTGCTGTGTACAATAGGAAAGTCAACAACTGTTTCTGAGTCTGCGTGGCATTTCTTTTTCTCAACTCACAGCATATTAAAAGGGAACTTGTTGGTATGACTTCAAAAGTCTATTAATGTATACAAAACAAGATTGTTGTCCAGAATCAGGATAGCAAAGTCATCAATTGTCTATAATGTTGTGAAATTTCAGGCTGTACTAAGTAAATGAGGTAATGGTATGAGGGAACGACCTTAGGAGACTAGGTGAAGAGATGTTGCCTAGGGACCAGTCAGTTCAGAGAGACCATAGCTTGCAGATGCAGAGTGGGCGGAGCAAGAGACTCAGAATGGACCCTCTCTAAGTTATCAGCCTGTAAAAGTGATGGAGGAAGAATTGTAGTTTCAGACTTGCAAGACTGATGTCAGTCTTACCAGGTAGACCAGAGAGGAAACATGATCACACAAGCTAATTCTACTTTATTGTAAAGCTACATTAATACAATTTTGCAACTCTGAAATCTTACAATTCTGGTGGTGGTCAGATACAAACAAACAAACAAACAAATAAATAACTTGGATCTTCAGAAAAATAGCTCCTTTATTCCTTGGCCTATCTAGCTTATACTGTTTTGAAATCCTTATTAAACACAATTCTTGCCCAATAACTGATCCAGCTTTTTTAAAAAATTCATTCAATTGCAGGTTTTTTTGGTGAGGTTTCTTTTTTTTTTCAGAAGTGATTTGCCGTTGCCCCCTTCCTAGGGTGAGAGAAAGTAACTAGTTCGAGGTCACCCATCTGGCTTTGTGCCTAAGGTGGGACTAGAACTCTTGGTCTCTCAGTTTCTAGCCTGATGCAATAATAACTACACCAAACTGTCTCTCTATAATTAATCCAGCTTAAACATCTTTTTTCTTTCTTTAATTTCCAGCAGTAGATGATAGTGAGGGTAAAAAAGAACAAATTCTTATATGCTTTGGGAGGGAGGGAGTTCTTTTTGGGTTGAGAAAGCTTGCATTTTTTCTTACCAGTTCTTATTAATTCTGAAATTGGAAAAACTGGTGGAATGAGTTTTTCCAATTTCAGAAGGAGAAAGGAGAAGAGGGTTTCAACTCAAGTAAAGCAAGACTGAGAGCTTGGGATAGTTGGGCCTTCCAGTAGCAAGGTTTTTCCATTAGTGGTCCTGTATTGTGTGGCACTGATCCAGATGGATTGAGTGCACAATTTGGGGGTCCTCTTGGACTCCTGGCTCTTTCTAGAAGAGCAGATGGCAGCTGTATCCAGAAATACCATTGTACACGTACGGTTATGCACTAATTGTGCCCATTCCTGGAAAGGGAGGCTTTGCTCATAGTCACTCATGTCCTTGTGACCTCTTGTTTGGATTATTGCAACATGCTCTACATGGGGCTGCCATTAAAGACCATTTGGAAACTTCAACTGGTGCAAAATGTAGCTGCATAACAATAGCAATAGCACTTAGACTTATATACCACTTCACAGTGCTTTGCAGCTCTCTCTAAGCAGTTTACAGAGTCAGCATATTGCCCCCAACAATCTGGGTCCTCATTTTACTCCCTCGGAAGGATGGAAGGCTGAGTCAACCATGAGCCAGTAAGAATCGAACTGCCAAACTGCAGTCAGCTGGCAGTCAGCAGAAGTAGCCTGCAGTACTGCATTCTAACCACTGAGCCACCACAGCTCTGTAGGTAGTAAATGGCGTCGGATATTTGACATAGGTAATACTACTGCTAAGTGAGCTACATTGGCTGCCAGTGTGCTTCTGAATATAATTCAAATTGCTTACTATCACCTTTAAAGCCCTTCATGACTTGGCAGTGGATTATCTAAGAGACCATATTCTCCCAGTCATTTTCGCCCAATGTGGTCCAGCAAGTTGGAAAGTTATGAGTCCTGAAGCCAAGGAATGTTGGCCAGTGGGGAAGATGTGCCTTCTCTGCCAACATTCTTCCTTCAATGATCAGAATGACCCCAACCGTGTTGGCCTTTCATAAGGCCATGAAGACCTGGTTATGTAGAGGCTGAATATGTGACAAAAGTCACCGGGCTAATGCAGTTGTATGTCTGAAGGATGTAAAAGGGGGAGGCTCCAATCATGCAACAGCAACCTTGACTTTTTTTTTGACAACCCCCCTCTAATAATACCACTGGCTTTATGTTATGCTTGGGATAATCTGGCCAAAATGTATCCAAACTGATTGATACCATCCTCTCTGTTCATTGGGAACCCAGCATATGGCACATTATAAATAAAGATGGTTTACATATTTTCTCTCTCTTAATGAAAAGGCATTATGTGAAATCCTCATTTGATCAAAAACATAATGGATGGCAGGAAGCTAATATCTCTTTGGGGATGTCACTGAATATGGAAGCTTGTGATTTGCATTTTATGAGGAGTAAATTGCAAAGTGCATAAATTAATGAATAAATAGAAAGCATATATACATATATATATATATATATATATATATATATATATATATATATATATATATATATATATANCAGTGTATATGGGGAAATAAAAGTGAAATTAACAATAGCTAATAGCATTTCAGTTTGCTTCTATTCATTTTTCCTTCTGGAAAGTTTCCCCGATGTGATCAAAAGGCTCTTTGTTTTTATTAGAATGATTGCATCTCAGGAAATTCATATGTATCTCTGTCACTGCTGTGTAAATTAAAATGGTGAATCTTCTTTCACATCTGGCATGTGTGCTGGTGATTGTAATAGGGAGAAGTAACAATCTTGAGGAACAGGAGGAAGAGCCCCAACCAAGACAACTTTTAGATAAAAGAAATCTGAGTCCAGGAGAAAAGTGTAATTCGAGGAAACATCTTAGACATGACCCTGTCATAAAGATAAATGGAGGGAAGGGGGAAATATATGCAGGGTTGCAAAATTATGAACTGTAACCTTATAAAAAAAGGTAGTATTAGCATTCATGACTTTGGCTTCCTAGTCTGATCTAGCTTAAAGGATTGGCAGTGACCATGTTATTTTTGTGTACACAATGCAGAAATAGCTTCCAATTAATTTTTCTTGGATGTTTCAGACCAATCCTGGGATTTTTCAGTGATGTCCCACCCTTTCTTAGGGTTTCAAGATCAAGCAAGGTTACCCAGGTATGACCATAAGATTATCACAGTATTTATTTTCAATATTTATTCAAATCATAGCATAGAAGAAGATTAATATTTTCCTGTATTATCTTACACTTTAAGAATGGGGATCAATAACAGGAATCAATCAGTGTGAATAAACAGTATTTAGTTGTGATTGTGCACATTACAATTGCTGTGCACAATAGGAAAGTCAACAACTGTTTCTGAGTCTGCGTGACATTTCTTTTTCTCAACTCACAGCATATTAAAAGGGAACTTGTTGGTATGACTTCAAAAGTCTATTAATGTATACAAAACAAGATTGTTGTCCAGAATCAGGATAGCAAAGTCATCAATTTTCTATAATGTTGTGAAATTTCAGGCTGTACTGAGCAAATGAGGTAATGGTATGAGGGAACGACCTTAGGAGACTAGGTGAAGAGATGTTGCCTAGGGACCAGTCAGTTCAGAGAGACCATAGCTTGCAGATGCAGAGTGGGCGGAGCAAGAGACTCAGAATGGACCCTCTCTAAGTTATCAGCCTGTAAAAGTGATGGAGGAAGAATTGTAGTTTCAGACTTGCAAGATTGATGTCAGTCTTACCAGGTAGACCAGAGAGGAAACATGATCACACAAGCTAATTCTACTTTATTGTAAAGCTACATTAATACAATTTTGCAACTCTGAAATCTTACAATTCTGGTGGTGGTCAGATACAAACAAACAAACAAACAAATAAATAACTTGGATCTTCAGAAAAATAGCTCCTTTCTTCCTCAGCCTATCTAGCTTATACTGTTTTGAAATCCTTATTAAACACGATTCTTGCCCAATAACTGATCCAGCTTTTTAAAAAATTTCATTCAATTGCAGGTTTTTTTGGTGAGGTTTCTTTTTTTTTCAGAAGTGATTTGCCATTGCCTCCTTCCTAGGGTGAGAGAAAGTAACTAGTCTGAGGTCACCCAGCTGGCTTTGTGCCTAAGGTGGGACTAGAACTCTTGGTCTCTCAGTTTCTAGCCTGATGCATTAATAACTACACCAAACTGTCTCTCTATAATTAATCCAGCTTAAACATCTTTTTTCTTTCTTTAATTTCCATCAGTAGATGATAGTGAGGGTAAAAAAGAACAAATTCTTATATGCTCTGGGAGGGAGGGAGTTCTTTTTGGGTTGAGAAAGCTTGCATTTTTTCTTACCAGTTCTTATTAATTCTGAAATTGGAAAAACTTGTGGAATGAGTTTTTCCAATTTCAGAAGGAGAAAGGAGAAGAGGGTTTCAACTCAAGTAAAGCAAGACTGAGAGCTTGAGATAGTTGGGCCTTCCAGTAGCAAGGTTTTTCCATTAGTGGTCCTGTATGGTGTGGCACTGATCCAGATGGATTGAGTGCACAATTTGGGGGTCCTCTTGGACTCCTGGCTCTTTCTAGAAGAGCAGATGGCAGCTGTGCCCATTCCTGGAAAGGGAGGCTTTGCTCATAGTCACTCATGTCCTTGTGACCTCTTGTTTGGATTATTGCAACATGCTCTACATGGGGCTGCCATTAAAGACCATTTGGAAACTTCAACTGGTGCAAAATGTAGTTGCATAACAATAGCAATAGCACTTAGACTTATATACCACTTCACAGTGCTTTGCAGCCCTCTCTAAGCAGTTTACAGAGTCAGCATATTGCCCCCAACAATCTGGGTCCTCATTTTACTCCCTCGGAAGGATGGAAGGCTGAGTCAACCATGAGCCAGTAAGAATCGAACTGCCAAACTGCAGTCAGCTGGCAGTCAGCAGAAGTAGCCTGCAGTACTGCATTCTAACCACTGAGCCACCACAGCTCTGTAGGTAGTAAATGGCGTCGGATATTTGACATACGTAATACTACTGCTAAGTAAGCTACATTGGCTGCCAGTGTGCTTCTGAATATAATTCAAATTGCTTACTATCACCTTTAAAGCCCTTCATGACTTGGCAGTGGATTATCTAAGAGACCATATTCTCCCAGTCATTTTCGCCCAATGTGGTCCAGCAAGTTGGAAAGTTATGAGTCCTGAAGCCAAGGAATGTTGGCCAGCGGGGAAGATGTGCCTTCTCTGCCAACATTCTTCCTTCAATGATCAGAATGACCCCAACCGTGTTGGCCTTTCATAAGGCCATGAAGACCTGGTTATGTAGAGGGCTGAATGTGTGACAAAAGTCACCGGGCTAATGCAGTTGTATGTCTGAAGGATGTAAAAAGGGGAGGCTCCAATCATGCAACAGCAACCTTGACTTTTTTTTGACACCCCCCCTCCTCTGATAATACCACTGGCTTTATATTATGCTTGGGATAATCTGGCCAAAATGTATCCAAACTGACAGAACCAGTTTTATGGACATACTTAACTCGGTTTATACCGACATTAAGTTCACGGTGGAGGATGAGGTCCGGGGTGCGATACCTTTCCTGGATGTTCTCATCCAGCGGTCACCTGATGGTGCCTTGAGCACCAGGGTCTATCGCAAACCCACCCACACCGACCGCATCCTCCACTATGAAAGTAATCATCCCATT
>NW_015387578.1:156594-159805 GCF_001527695.2 Protobothrops mucrosquamatus
CTTTCCTGGATGTTCTCATCCAGCGGTCACCTGATGGTGCCTTGAGCACCAGGGTCTATCGCAAACCCACCCACACCGACCGCATCCTCCACTATGAAAGTAATCATCCCATTGCCCATAAGATTGGTTGTGTCAGAACGCTGTTTGGGCGTATCCGCACACATTGCAGCACAGTGGACTCTAGAGTGCAGGAGACAAGACACCTTTACCGAGTCTTCCGTTTGAATGGTTACCCCACTCATTTTGTAAGACGCCATAGCAGACCATTGGAGCCTCGCCATGACCAGGAAGGGCAACAACAGGCACGATCCACACGGGTCACCCTCCCGTATATTCACAATGTTTCCGAAGCCAGGGCCAGGTTACTTGCCCCATATAACATCAAGGTGGCCCACAAACCGGACCAGACCTTGTGCGCCAAACTAATGCGTCCAAAGGACCAGCTCCCCAGCATGGAAAGGTCAGCTGTAGTGTACCAGATCCAATGCATGGATTGCCCACGCAACTACGTGGGTGAAACAGCTAAAAGACTGGGCACTAGAATACACGAGCATAAGCTGGCCATAAAGCGGGGTGAGCAGCATTCGCAGGTCTGGTCACATATGGCAGAGAGTGGCCACCAATTTGACTGGAAACAGATCCAAGTCCTAGCCAATGACACCACCAAAAGGGGCAGGCTTCTAAAAGAAGCATGGTATACGGGAGAGGAATCTGTCAACAGACACATTGACATGTGTCCGGTCCAACAAACCCTGAGAACATGGTATAAAAACCGTGCCTCACATAAGAGAGCACAACAGCTCCAATCCATCAAAGACCATCAGGCAACGACCGCACCGCAACACTCGGCAGAGGAGGGGCTACCACACCCCCACCATCTAGATCACCACCCCAATACGACACATCATCTCCCCCAAAAAGCCCTCCTGGATAAAAGGGACGGTCATCACATGACAACTAGATCCCGCACAAAAAAGCAACAGATCAGTGTAAACAACGCCATACCAACTCTTCTCTCTTCTTCCCCCCCACAAACCGCTGCTGCCGAAGAACTCGGAAGACTTCGCTCTCCAGCCAGACCTAGCCAAGGAGAGGAGCGTGATCCCATGAACGTAGAGAACTTGGTGCAGGTCCGTGGGTGTGGTGGCCGTGTTGAGTCTGGCCCAGACCAGCATGCTAGCGTTGAAACAGCTGGTTGTCAAACCTTGGGGAGGGCCGGTGAGAGGAGTGAGGCACGAGGCGCAGAGGAACTGACTGCGGCATGGCGTGTCTCCATTTGTGCAGGGAAAGACATAGACACACGGCAAAGGGGTAGAAATGCCGGGTCCCGCTCCACAGAACGAAAGAAAGGGGGTGGAAACATTCAATACAATATGGATAAAACAAATGCTGAGGGCTTGGGCAGAGTATCAGAGCTCGACCAGACCTCACTAGGAACTCACCTACAAACCAACATAACACCTCGAGGTGCTGGCATACGGACAGGCAAAGATAGATTTAAAGACCAAACGGAGAGTATTGGAGAAGTCACCCATTTAATTTATTTTCCCACAAAGGTGGTTGAGATTTTCAGAACAAATTGTAAGGAGAAAGACGAGTAGATATTTCTACTCCCTCCCCCCTCCATACACTATAGCATTTTTTTTCTTCCAGTACATTTAATTAATTAATTCACAGCTTTCATAAATGCTCCCAGACAACCTAGTCAAATGTTTTATTTATTGATTACATTGATGTATGCAGCAAGTGGTAGAATTTGAATGCAGCTCTAGGACAATCTTGTTTCAGTAAGCCAAATGCAGACAAGTCTCACATCCCAGCAATGGGCCCACTGGGCCCACTGGAAGCCCCAATTTCCTGATCCTTCACTCATCTTTCTTTTCACTGTTGCTTTCCCCTTGTCACTGAGCAATAGCTATAGCAAACAGAAGATCCAAGTGAGCAAAATTTATTTTCTAGGCCTTGTAACACTAATATCTTCTGGTATACACTAAATCTTGGATTAATGTGTAAATCTTTAATATGCTTTAATAGAAATTCAGACAGACCAGGATGGCCCTCTGCTAAGCATTGTCAACCATATAAAAATACAATTGTTACAGAAATGCAGAAAAAAGCAACTAAACACACCCTCTGCTATCTGTATTGTTAAGGACTAAAAATCTTGTGCTGCAGAAATTCAGGCTGATTTGACCCATCTCTTTATTATAATTGTATCCAATTCATTTGTTTGGGAAAACCTGAAAAAGTGTATGGAAAGACGCCATCGAGTCTGGCTCATGCATTTGGCTTTCTATGCTTCAGTGTTGAAACTAAATTAAAGTATTTAATTCCATCAGCACCTTTTTTAAAAATGTCAGCCTGCCTTATTATCACCCAGCTATTGATGCTCTTTGGAAATGGCTCAGACCCAAATCTACCACTTCCTGCTTTCCAGATGAAATTGGGGAACTGGAAAGCTCACTTAGCTGGCGATAAAAGTGGCAAGTCTTTCACTCACAAGTGGATTTTGGCTGAGTCCTAAAAGAAAAAACTTATTCTGTAGCATTAGTATTAGAAGCACGGCTGCAAGATTTCTGTTTTTAGTAGATGTTTATTGAGTTAACAGGTGAAGACTAAGAAGCAGGACTTCCCCTCTCTAGCTCCAGCTAGTTCAGAATGCGGCTGCGCGGGGGATCCTGGGGGCCTCTAGATACTCCCATGTAACACCTCTCCTGCGCGAGCTACACTGGCTGCCTGTGGCCTTCCGGGTGCGCTTCAAGGTGTTAGTAACAACCTTTAAAGCGCTCCGTGGCAATGGACCTAGGTATTTGCAAGACCGCCTCCTACCAAACACCTCCCTTCGACCAGTCCGCTCCCACAGAGAGGGCCTCCTTAGGGTGCCGTTGGCCAGACAATGCCGGCTGGCGACCCCCAGGGGGAGAGCCTTCTCTGTGGCAGCTCCTGCCCTCTGGAATGACCTACCCCCCGACCTACTTACAGTTGCGGATCTGCGCCTTTTTCGCCGAGCCATGAAGGCCCATCTATTCCGTGCGGCCGGCCTGGCGTAGTTTGATTATGTTTTAGTGGGGGTTTTGTATGGGGTACTTTTAGAGCAGGCCTGTTATTTAATTTGATTTTAGAACAGAAACTTGTGTATATTTATCGTGGTTTTTATTATCGCCTGTTCACCGCCCTGAGTCCCGTAAGGGAGATAGGGCAGTATATAAAT
>NW_015387578.1:162118-168964 GCF_001527695.2 Protobothrops mucrosquamatus
TGAAAGCACCAACGTGCTTCTGAGGTGAAGGGTTTTGCTGGTGACATCACTGTTGGACAAATAGACAGCCATTTGTCTGAAATGATGTAAAGTTGCCTGCTTGAGCAGGGGATTGAACAAGAAAGCCTCCAAGGTCCCTTCCAACTTTGTTATCCTGTAATTGTTTGTTAATAATCTTTATATTGATTTCTCTGATAAACAGTTTAACAATAGCAGAAACTTGTTCCTCAAATAATCACCACCAAGTCCTGCTAGAACAGGGGTAGGCAACCTTGGCTCTTTTATGATATTTGGACTTCAACTCCCAGAAATTCTGGGAGTTGAAGTCCACAAGTCATAAAAGAGCCAAGGTTGCCTACCCCTGTGCTAGAATCAGGAAATTTAAGAGAGCTGGTTCATTCCTTTCATTTTTTCCCCTTACTATTACAAAGAGTCTCATTGATGCTTGAAAGAGTAATAAGTGTTTTGTGCATGAGCTTGCATATGCAACAGCTCGTTAGAAGCAATTGATATTTCAAAATATTTATCTTAAAACATTTTTTCCAACATTTACTGCCTTATTGTCTTATCAACAACATGAAAAACTAAATCTCATTCAGACCAATATTGTCAGAGATTGATTTTTAAAATTAGATACTTTAAGAAAAAAGAGGGATTACCATCAATCTGGGAGATTAACTGATATTTCCCCAGAAAACAACAATCAGGCAATTAGGATGATTCTGCCATTGTGAAAATAAGACAGATGTTGCTCAAAGAAAAACCCTCAGGAAATTGTCTTTTCACAGAAGACGAAAGAGGGGGGAAAAAACCCAGCTCTTAAAGCTGTACACATGTATTATACGAGCATAGTTTGCAAATGTAGGAGTTCAAATTGTGAATGCTTGCTTCAATGGTTGCTTGCTTTGGTTGGTTTATTAAGGAATTAAGTTGTGACAAGCAAGAAACAAATGAATGTACATATGCTGATGCAAACTGAGATCTATAGGAACAGCAGTGTTGCCACATATTGATGGAAAGAATTGGTCTCTCTAGCTTAATACTGTTAGCAATTCTTCAGGTTCTCAAGCAGGACTATTTCACCCCAATGGAGAGAAGCCAGGAATTAAATGGAAGGCCCACATAGTAGATGTTTTCCCATTGAGCCACAGCCTCTCTCTTTACAGGGGTCATCAGCTCCTATTTGACAACTCCTATTTACAGCAGAAAAGTGCCTTTTGAGAGTCAAAATTATAACCTTTTAGAAGAACACGTGCCAACTATGAGTTTGAGAAGTGCAACCTTCTTTTAAAACAATACACAAACAACCTTTTGATTCTACCATTCAGACAACTTGAAATCAGGTGCCTCACTGTTGGTTCTCTCTCTGAGTTTAGAAAATGGTCACGTCCAAATTATCCAAGCACTGAAGGGTGTTTAGCATTGGAACTCTCTGCTTACTTGGTTAGCATATGTGGAGAGTTCTGAAAAGCACACTTATAATGGATGATGGCTTTCAACTACAAGGTAACCACAGCTACTTTATAATGAAGCAATGATGAACTGCACTGCCAGGGTGCTTGCAGGGGAAAAAAAACCTACCTGTGACCATGTGACGCAGTTGGGGGGGGGAGGAAGAAAGGGTCAGTTCCCAAATATTATAGTTATCACCAAGCACAATTGTTTCCTGTTCTATTTAATTAAGAATAAACCACATAAAAATATACCTGGTCCATTAATTATTGCTAAAACATCAGCCCTTCGCTTGTCTTTTAACTGCTAGTTATTGTCGGTCTCTTCCTAATTTATAACCGGGCTTTGCAAAGCTTTGCATACATTGTGTATAAAACAAACAAAGATAAAAAGAGTCTTTCTTCCTTCCTTCCTTCCTTCCTTCCTTCCTTCCTTCCTTCCTTCCTTCCTTCCTTCCTTCCTTCCTTCCTTCCTTCCTTCCTTCCTTTAATCAGGAATTCTCCCCCTCTTTTATTTAGTTGCAGTTCTTACTTAGCTTACTTACTTTATTTAAATGTTAATAGCCATCCATCTTACATATGTGATTCTAGGCAGTGCACACAATGCAAACAAAACAATTAAATCCATTTAAAACCATATAACCATACACAAAAACACGGGACAGCACATTCATATCTTACATATAATACAACCATGTGGTGAGCGTATTATTTTCATGGAATCTTTTGTTCTCTCCAATGTTTATGGGGGGGGGGACCTGATCATTTCCCCACAAGTCTTAAAACCAAAGGACAGGGTTGGGGGAGGAGGAGGAGGAGGAGGAGGAGGAGGAGGAGGAGGAGGAATGTAAATGTTTTATATCTTGGGGGAAAAAATCCTTTGCAAACTATTTGATTAAAAAGTTATTCTAGGGTGGTGTTACATTTACAGTTCTTTAGGCTTTTGCTCTAAAACTGTAAATTCTAATTACCAAAGTAACCAGGAGAGGTTCTGTTTTCCTCTATTCCCCTTTGCCCAATCAAAGTGCTAAATGTTGGAAATTCAAACTTAAAAAGGAAGTCTGTATGCAGTCCCTGTGGTTCAAGCTACAGCCTAGCTTTTCTACACAAGGATTAATTTCTGATAAGATGTCATCTGATGATACATCCAGGAACCATTTTAGTAGTCTCCAAGCTGTATTGGCCATTGTACAGACTTCTTGGAGCTGTCATCTCAGTGCCTAGTCAGAAAAAGTTACCTTATTATATAAAGTAGTGGTTTGCCACAGGGAGCATATTTTATGGTTCACTTTTATAAGATTTATTATGACTAAGGGAGAAAAGAGCATTTAGCCTAATATTTTGCGATGATCTTGTAATTATGTTGTAAAATGGTCTTTCCCACACTTTTCTTTCCGCCTAATCATTATGATGATTCTCCATCCCAGGAGTAAAAACTTAATAGGGTTTATTGTGATCTGACATGCATGGTATTCTATGAGACTTCACTCTTCTCTTCTCCTCACAAAGAAATGATTATTTGGGTGTTTTTTTAAAAAATAGTTTCTGAATTTATTGCAACATAGTCTTTTAAAAAGAACATTCAAGTTGAAATGTCTAAAATAAATTTCTGAGTAAGTCAAGCTTCTCTCAAAAGAACTATCAAACTGGCAAAGATGGTATGCTGCAACTTTCAACTATTGCCCTCTATCAAATTTTGTTTTTGGTTAGTACTGGACCTTTCCTTCAAAACGAACTGTTATAGTTATTCAAAAGTGGATTGGGATAATAGCAAGGATAATAGCAAGAGTCTATTATTTCTTTCTATCCACATACAGGCTGATTTTTTTCCCCAAATTCATAAAATCCTCCTGGAAAAATACAAAAGCTGGCCGACGTAATAGCCGGGGTGGCGGTTGAGACCCCCAGACTTATAGTTATGGGGGATTTCAATCTGCCATCGGCGGGCGAAACGTCGGCGACGGCTCGGGAGTTCTTGGCCTCCATGACGGCCCTGGACTTGACCCAATTAGTTCATGCCCCGACTCACACGGGGGGACACACACTAGATCTAATTTTTGTCTCTGGCCAGTGGCAGAATGATCTGGAAATGGGGGAGGTAGTTGTTGAACCCCTGTCATGGTCAGATCATTCACTCCTCAGGATGGACTTCCGGACCGCTCCCCCCCGCCGCAGGGAGGAGGAACCGCCTAGNTGAAAGCACCAACGTGCTTCTGAGGTGAAGGGTTTTGCTGGTGACATCACTGTTGGACAAATAGACAGCCATTTGTCTGAAATGATGTAAAGTTGCCTGCTTGAGCAGGGGATTGAACAAGAAAGCCTCCAAGGTCCCTTCCAACTTTGTTATCCTGTAATTGTTTGTTAATAATCTTTATATTGATTTCTCTGATAAATAGTTTAACAATAGCAGAAACTTGTTCCTCAAATAATCACCAACAAGTCCTGCTAGAACAGGGGTAGGCAACCTTGGCTCTTTTATGATTTGTGGACTTCAACTCCCAGAAATTCTGGGAGTTGAAGTCCACAAGTCATAAAAGAGCCAAGGTTGCCTACCCCTGTGCTAGAATCAGGAAATTTAAGAGAGCTGGTTCATTCCTTTCATTTTTTTCCCTTACTATTACAAAGAGTCTCATTGATGCTTGAAAGAGTAATAAGTGTTTTGTGCATGAGCTTGCATATGCAACAGCTCGTTAGAAGCAATTGATATTTCAAAATATTTATCTTAAAACATTTTTTCCAACATTTACTGCCTTATTGTCTTATCAACAACATGAAAAACTAAATCTCATTCAGACCAATATTGTCAGAGATTGATTTTTAAAATTAGATACTTTAAGAAAAAAGAGGGATTACCATCAATCTGGGAGATTAACTGATATTTCCCCAGAAAACAACAATCAGGCAATTAGGATGATTCTGCCATTGTGAAAATAAGACAGATGTTGCTCAAAGAAAAACCCTCAGGAAATTGTCTTTTCACAGAAGATGAAAGAGGGGGGAAAAAACCCAGCTCTTAAAGCTGTACACATGTATTATACGAGCATAGTTTGCAAAGTTCAAATTGTGAATGCTTGCTTCAATGGTTGCTTGCTTTGGTTGGCTTATTAAGGAATTAAGTTGTGACAAGCAAGAAACAAATGAATGTACATATGCTGATGCAAACTGAGATCTATAGGAACAGCAGTGTTGCCACATATTGATGGAAAGAATTGGTCTCTCTAGCTTAATACTGTTAGCAATTCTTCAGGTTCTCAAGCAGGACTATTTCACCCCAATGGAGAGAAGCCAGGAATTAAATGGAAGGCCCACATAGTAGATGTTTTCCCATTGAGCCACAGCCTCTCTCTTTACAGGGGTCATCAGCTCCTATTTGACAACTCCTATTTACAGCAGAAAAGTGCCTTTTCAGAGTCAAAATTATAACCTTTTAGAAGAACACATGTGCCAACTATGAGTTTGAGAAGTGCAACCTTCTTTTAAAACAATACACAAACAACCTTTTGATTCTGCCATTCAGACAACTTGAAATCAGGTGCCTCACTGTTGGTTCTCTCTCTGAGTTTAGAAAATGGTCACGTCCAAATTATCCAAGCATTGAAGGGTGTTTAGCATTGGAACTCTGTGCTTACTTGGTTAGCATACGTGGAGAGTTCTGAAAAGCACACTTATAATGGATGATGGCTTTCAACTACAAGGTAACCACAGCTACTTTATAATGAAGCAATGATGAACTGCACTGCCAGGGTGCTTGCAGGGAAAAAAAAAACCTACCTGTGACCATGTGACGAGGTGGGGGGAGGAAGAAAGGGTCAGTTCCCAAATATTATAGTTATCACCAAGCACAATTGTTTCCTGTTCTATTTAATTAAGAACAAACCACATAAAAATATACCTGGTCCATTAATTATTGCTAAAACATCAGCCCTTCACTTGTCTTTTAACTTCCTTCCTTCCTTTAATTAGGAATTCTCCCCCTCTTTTATTTAGTTGTAGTTCCTGGTTAGCTTACTTACTTTATTTAAATGTTAATAGCCATCCATCTTACATATGTGATTCTAGGCAGTGCACACAATGCAAACAAAACAATTAAATCCATTTAAAACCATATAACCATACACAAAAACACGGGACAGCACATTCATATCTTACATATAATACAACCATGTGGTGAGCGTCTTATTTTCATGGAATCTTTTGTTCTCTCCAATGTTTATGGGGGGGGGGAAACCTGATCATTTCCCCACAAGTCTTAAAACCAAAGGACAGGGTTGGAGGAGGAGGAGGAGGAGGAGGAGGAGGAGGAGGAGGAGGAATGTAAATGTTTTATATCTTGGGGGAAAAAATCCTTTGCAAACTATTTGATTAAAAAGTTATTCTAGGGTGGTGTTACATTTACAGTTCTTTAGGCTTTTGCTCTAAAACTGTAAATTCTAATTACCAAAGTAACCAGGAGAGGTTCTGTTTTCCTCTATTCCCCTTTGCCCAATCAAAGTGCTAAATGTTGGAAATTCAAACTTAAAAAGGAAGTCTGTATGCAGTCCCTGTGGTTCAAGCTACAGCCTAGCTTTTCTACACAAGGATTAATTTCTGATAAGATGTCATCTGATGATACATCCAGGAACCATTTTAGTAGTCTCCAAGCTGTGTTGGCCATTGTACAGACTTCTTGGAGCTGTCATCTCAGTGCCTAGTCAGAAAAAGTTACTTTATTATATAAAGTAGGGGTTTGCCATAGGGAGCATATTTTATGGTTCACTTTTATAAGATTTATTATGACTAAGGGAGAAAAGAGCATTTAGCCTAATATTTTGCAATGATCTTGTAATTATGTTGTAAAATGGTCTTTCCCACACTTTTCTTTCCGCCTAATCATTATGATGATTCTCCATCCCAGGAGTAAAAACTTAATAGGGTTTATTGTGATCTGACATGCATGGTATTCTATGAGACTTCACCGGCACCTCTTCTCTTCTCCCTCACAAAGAAATGATTATTTGGGTGCTTTTTTTTTAAATAGTTAGTTTCTGAATTTATTGCAACATAGTCTTTTAAAAAGAACATTCAAGTTGAAATGTCTAAAATAAATTTCTGAGTAAGTCAAGCTTCTCTCAAAAGAACTATCAAACTGGCAAAGATGGTATACTGCAACTTTCAACTATTGCCCTCTATCAAATTTTGTTTTTGGTTAGTACTGGACCTTTCCTTCAAAACGAACTGTTATAGTTATTCAAAAGTGGATTGGGATAATAGCAAGAGTCTATTATTTCTTTCTATCCACACACAGGCTGATTTTCCCCCCCAAATTCATAAAATCCTCCTGGAAAAATACAAAAGGTGAGTTGCTCAAATTCTCTTCCCCTCAAAGGAATGTCATCCGGTGACTAACACTAAGAGA
>NW_015387578.1:169806-190008 GCF_001527695.2 Protobothrops mucrosquamatus
CTGGCCTAGGGGTATTTTAAAGGGGTTTTAAATTAAATTTTTAGTAGAAGCGGCCAAATTTAAATAGTTATTTTTAATCTTTTTAAATTTTGTATTGTATTATATCATTGTTTTAAACTGGCTGTAAGCCGCCCTGAGTCCTCCGGGAGAAGGGCGGGGTATAAATTTAATAAAATCAAAATCAAAATCAAAATCAAAAGGTGAGTTGCTCAAATTCTCTTCCCCTCAAAGGAATGTCATCCTGCTGACTAACACTAAGAGAAACAAAAAGTTGATTCCATAGTTGGGTGATATGATTGAGGTGCTCATGGTTAATTCAGAGGAGCCTCACTTTGGCCTCTTCTTTATGGCAGCAATAAAGAATTATTACAGTATAGGACTCAGCAGAAAAGGACTGAGATTTAAGAACTACTGATTACATAAGCTCATGAAACAGCAGCTGCAGAATCTGCTCCCCTGTTAAGATTCACATGGTTCTTTGCTGGCCTTTCATATTATGAAGTTGAGCTGTCTAATTCAGGACCTTCATTAAATGCTTCAGCCTAAAATTAAGGGATCTAATTTCTGAGTTATTATGTGGGATGCAGATTTCTATGAACTTCCTGAAACTATCAACACAAGTGTCACTTGCTTCAGTCCTGTGGAGACCTCAGGTGACAACACTGTTGCCACTAGATGCTTCTGACTCCACTTTATCCCATCTCTCTTATCTGAAGACATACTTCTTGGCAGGGTCACAACAGGGGCCCACAAATCAGGCACAGCTTTAACCAGTGAGAATAATGGTATAAACAATAATTTATGACAGTACCACAATTCAAAGGCATCAATTCTTTGATCTGCCATTCTTAGTGTCCAACTCTGACACCCATTCATCATTTTTTTAAATTTTGATTTTGAGAATAACTCTCTTCTATTCTGGAAGAGGATTTGGTTTAACTGAAAGCCCAGGTTGGGGAACCTTTGGCCTTCTAAATGTCTATGGAGATTCTCAGTCAGCCAGGTCATGGTTGTCCCAAAGATGCTTTTTCAAAAGGCAACTGGACTTTCTTCCTTTTCTCTGAAGACATTTCGGTTCTCATCCAAGAAAATTCTTCAGCTGAAGAAGCTTCTTGGATGAGAAGCGAAATGTCTTCAAAGAAAACCAAGATAGTCCAGTTGCCTTTTGAAAAAGCAACTTTGGGATTGTGGCTTTCTAACAATGTCATAGATCTACAACTCCTAGCATCCCTTATCATCATCAGGCATGCCTGGGGTTGCCTGGAATTGAAGTTTAGAACATCTGGAGAACACCTACTTACTGCTCCTGAAGAAAATAGGTCTCTTAACACGTATAAACTCTTCTCCATAAATACAGACAGCAAGCCAAGAATGATTGATGCCACTGATATATACATCTGTAAGTGTCTTGCTGGTATGAAACTCTGTACATGAAGGTTTCCATAAAATAAAACTCCAGTCTTTGCTTTAAAGCTCATTAATGTTTATTTACCAATACCTTGTTATTTTATTTATTAGGTTTGTCAGTAAGCTCTGCTTTGCATATGCTCATGTTTGCTCATGCATACTTTATGAATATAGAAATTAGTATCTCATTAACTTGATAATTAGGCCAATGATAAACAGCTGTTTGGTTGCCATGTGGGGCAAGATTTTCTTCTGCAGTTCCATACTTTCTATGGGTTGTTGCTTTTTCCCCTCTTTTTTTTCAGTAATTGCCTCAGTTGGTAATATATTCTTCCTCCTCCATTTCACTATTTAGTCTCTATATAATTATGAATGAATATTCTAGTTTTACTCTTTAAATGGGGAAATGTAGCTTTATAAGCATGTGTTTTGCATTTCCTTGTAATTTAATTACACACAATAGAAGGATTTAGTGGGCTGTGCAAAACCTCCCCACATGTGTATATACACACAGCTACAGACACACACACAGAGACATATACATATACACATACACATATATACATACACTTCGAATACTCTGTCCTTAACTGGATTACTACCTACACAGTTCTATTTTTTGTTCCAATTTGAATAATGTCACTCTATGATTATTAAACACTTGTTGGCTTAGACGTTTTTTCAGCTTCTATGATGAGATCAATTCATCTCCTTTTGGCTTACCCCCAGCAAATTCTAGTATATGAATTCCAATGATCTTTGTTCATGTTGGAGACTGGAAAAAAACCAATAGTGCCAGGACAGATCAAAACTGCTCATCACCTAAATGTAGAGATGGTTTTAATTATTTAAAAAATGAATAGTGGAAGATAACTGTAAAAAATTCCACAAAATGAAAGAAAAAAGAGGTGATTTCACTCCTCATTAGCTTAGACTTCTAATTAAACACCTGAAACCAAAGTTCTCTTGGATTTTTTTAAAATACCCAAATATGAATTCTGACTTACTCTTAGTCCTGTAACTTGGGGCTAATTCTTAGTCTCATTTACCCTTTCCATTGCAATTAAAGACTTTGGAGGAATTAAACTTTTTAATATATATTTATCCAGCTTTACATGTCTGGCTTTGTAAGAAAGCTAAAAGAGAACTGCAAATCTAAATCAGAAATCAGAATGTTGAATTATAGCTCAGAAGCAAAAAAAATATAATTCACCTAATATTGTATTGGAGAATATATTTTTTTTACAAATTTTATTAAATGTACATTTTAAAAACAAAAATGGACATGCTTCAACTTCCCTAGCTTCAACATTGCTATTAGTATTACCTTATGTTACAGAAAGAAAAACAGAAACTTAAAATATATTCTTTAACAGAACAAAGTATAACAAACTGTGCATTGTAATATCTATAAAGTTTTTGCTAAACCATCTTTCAATCGTCAACATTATATTTACATATCTTTCAGTTGTGCCCTAATGTAGGTACTAATAAGAAGTCCTTATGATATCAACTAGTCAATCGATAATCGTCTCAGTGATCCTCCTTATCTCTAACCAATCATACAATTTTTTCCAAATTTCATAATACTCTGTTTCAGTTTTATTTTTAATCTTTAGAGTTAACCTGTCCATTTCGGCGCAGGATAAAATTTTATTTATTATTTCTTCCTCAGTGGGGGTTTCCTTTCCTTTCCATTTTTGACTGTATGCCAATCTTGCTGCGGTTAAAATATGCAATAGTAAGTAAAAAGATGCTTTGCTAAGTTTATCATTAATGATCCCTAATAAGAAGATTTCTGGTTTTAAATCAATTTTTTGTAATAGTATTTCTTCCAGCCAATTTTTTATCCAATTCCAAAAATTTTGCGCCTTTGAACATTCCCACCACATGTGATAATAAGTCCCTGGAAGCCTTCTACATTTCCAGCATGTTGGTGAGGTTTTTTTAATCTATTTTTGCTAGCCTTGTAGGGGGAAGGTGCTATCTATAAAACATCTTGTATACATTTTCTTTGTAGGAGGTGGCTAGTGTTAACTTTCTGTTACTGTCCCATAATGATTGCCAATTATCTAGGTCAATACTGTAACCAAAATTTTTACTCCAGATTAACATTGTTTCTTTTACCTGTTCTTCTAATAAATCTTGTTCTAATAAATATTGATATATCTTTTTTATCATTTGATCTTCTGTTCCTAGAAGGATTTTATCTAATTGTGTATGCTCTAATTTTATCCCTGGTTCTTTTTTGTCTTTTCTGTATTGCGACTGTATTTGTAAGTATGCCCACCATTCCAACTCTATACCATCTTCTGATAATCTTTTCCTTGTTTTCAGATCCCCATTCTCGTCTAAGATATCTTTGTATGTAATTACTCTTCCTAAATTTATGAATTTGGGGTGCATGAATATCTCTAATATGGGCAGCCAATTGGGAATTTTTATATAATTATTTTTTTTATTTTTTTGTCCACACGTCTAATAGTGCCCGTCTAATATTGTTTGCAAAATCATGCATGCTAAAGAGGGAACCAAATACAATCTATGAAAAGAAATCTATACAAAGATATGTAAAAAGTACTATTATTTTTATGAATTTGAGGGTGCAGAAAATGAAAACCTGAGCAAAACCAAAGTTGAGATTCATCTTTCATAAAACTGCAGTTTTTGGGTATTCTGCTCTTCTCACTTTAACTGCTTCCCTGGCTTAACATAGCCTATTGCTGAAAAGAAAAGCACTGACTATCTTTTCAGATTTTACTGTTCAATGTGGGATAGAGATAATGGGGCATGGAGATAACATACTCTTCATACTCTTTCCATACTCTACCTATGTTTAGGTAAGCAGTTAAACAATGCAAATTACAAAAATTGAACTTGAACCATTTATCTACATCAGTTTGATAGCATTATTTCAAGACAGTTGTGATACACTCTAATTTATTAAGTTTGCATTAGGAAATATTTATTTTGTTCAATCACATGTTGTTCTAATGCCTGGATTTTGGATATGATAGTTTTTTTTAAAGACAACCACAAACCCAGTGGAAGAAAGAAAAGTCCGTACCCTCTTTTTTGAAGTATTACTTATGAAATATTGATCATATCATATAAGAATACTATGAGTGTCAGTTTGGTCTAGTGCTTAAGGTATTCAGGCTAGAAATTGGCAATTTTAGTTGAGTTTAGTTCCTGCCTTTGGCCTGAATCCATTTGCGTGACCTTGAGCCAGTCACTTTTTCTTGGCCCTAGGAATAAAGCAATGGCAAACTACTTCTGAAAAACGTTGACAAGAAAATTATGGGGGCTTGCCCAGGCAGTTTCTGAGAATTAATTAAAAGTGGGAAAACGGGGGGGGGGGGAATGAATTCTAGGGATTTTTTTGACAGGATTATCTCAAGATATGACCTATTCATAGGTTCAAATTTGTGGGATGAATTTCCTTTTCTAAATCACTCTCATCTAAAAGGAAATGTGCAGCGGTCAGGACCCAATATTTTTACTAGAACATTGACATGATTGGTTAATTGGGGTGGAGATTTTGAGTAGATTCCTCAGAGGAATCACTCAGATTCCTCAGTGATTGCTCAAACCTAAGGATAATGTCTCTTCTCAAGATCTTAAAATGTTCTATCCCTACCTAGGAGGAGCAGAGTTGCAAAGAGAATACCACGTGGCAGAAGCATATGGCTGACTTTTTAATGAGCCAAGTTTTGAGATGGGTGATTCTCCTACACTTGTAGGAAAGCCTTAAGAAGTGCAATTTTAGAGGGAAGGATTCTCACACATGTCCTATAAGCTTCAACATTCAAAGAAAAACATAACATATTGGCCAGCCTATTTATTTTCAGGTTAAAATGATTGGGGTGAATCAAAGGTTATTTCACGAGTTGCCTTTCAGAAATGTAGAATTCTGTTGACATAATCTGTTGATTGTGACAGATAGGAAAACTAACAGGGGACTGGTATGAAATATGATACCCTTTTTGTTGCCTGCGGTGTGTTGGTTATTGCTTGCTGTAGCATTTTTTATGTCCTCTTTAGAAACAGAAAATGTCTTGGTGAGCATTCCCTCTCCAACACAACACAGTCCCCTTGTTAGTTAAAAACTTTTCTGAGTTTTTCAACCTTCTGTTTTGAAAAATACATATGATCACCCCATGGTGCCTCCTGAAACTCACATCTGAGGACGAGAGAATCGATTACAGGAAGCTTCAAGATGTGAAGGATCAAGAAAAGCACCTGCATTTGAATCCATTTCTCTGTATTGAATGATAGTTGTATTTTCTAAAGCAGAAGCCATAATAATAGCAGAGGTGAAAAACAGTTTGATAGGGAAGACTGGAATTAAATTTGGGAATTTCCTCATTTGCCAGCAGTTTCACATACCAATAATTCTGTAAAAGTAGGCATCCTGGCATGGGTCCTAGGATGTGAATGTCTCCAGAATAATTTCCCACAGTGCCTGATATGTTGTCTATCCTACTATTTTATTTTTTTTACATTTAAAATAAAAGTTTCTTTGTTTTGTAAGGATAGCTGGCATGCTGCAAAACAAAATGAAAATTTACAGCATCCATCTATTTCTATATGTCCCAAATGGGCAAAGTGAGAGGCTAGAAGAGGTGGCAGGTACAGTTCAGGTAAATTTATCTTTTAATTCTGTCCCCCATGGCAGCCATTTTGCAAAAGAGAAAGACCTTAACCTGGACCCATTTTCTTAGATCACAATCCAAATTACAAATGCTTCCACCACCCCAAAAATGTGGGGACCCTTGCTCTAAGGTTTTTGTTAAAAGGGCGACAAGAAATCAATAAACTACAAACTACTGTATATTGCAATATTTATTATATTAAATCTCTATTTTATTGACTCTTAAACAGTCTTAATGCTTTTTCATTTTGGGGGGTTGATTGTGCTATGAGGGGTCCTTTGTGTTCTCTGAGCTTGGTTGTTTTCTTGCAGATGTTTCATTATCCAAACTAGGTAACATTATCATCAGCTAACTATCACTGATGATGTTACCTAGTTTGAGTAATGAAATGTCTGCAAGAAAACAACCAAACTTAGAGAGCACCAAAGACCCCTGAGTTACAAATATTCTCCTTTATTGATTGAGCTAGCAAGAAGGGGAGTACTGTGCTTTTAGAGTTAAGCTCAGACAAGTTCCCTCCCCTCCTAATTCTTAAATCTTAAAGGCTTAAATCTTTCTTTTATATTTTTTAAAATATTATCAATAGGACTTGAAATTGGCTCCATATCCTACCAGCTGAAAAAGATTATCAATATATACTTGGTTGAGAACAAGGGAGAAAGAAAGATGGAGAGAACTAAAGTTTTTTTTTTAAATGCAGCATGCATGGACACAATTTATTCATTTAGGGGGTAGATTCAATGTCTGGTTTGAATTTCTGTATAGTCAGTCATTTTCATGTTGTGGATTAGTGCTTCCTCTATTTTTTTTTTTCAAGCCAGTTGCTCATCTTCAGAGATAAGATGGCAGACAGATGCAAATTGGTCTTCTGTATGCTGGATTTAACTGGGCACTTTTAGCTGCACTGGCCCAGATGGATGCCTTTTCTTAAACAGCTTATTAAAAGTTGCAAATGTCTTCAACAATGGGACAAAAAGTTAAAGCCCTTGGCATTTTAAAGGGGAAAAAAGAGTGTGTACATAGAAGAAGAAGAATGACAAATATGTCCATCATTACGTTTGAAGTGAAAAATAAGAGAGGGAAAAGGTCTGCCTCTGCCTGCTGCTTGCTCCTCAATTAATAGGGAATCAACAGACTAAGACTTTAGCTAGCAATATTGAGGTTTTTAAAGGCAAGGGACAGTGCATTGTAGGGGAAGATGCTGTCCCATTTTCAATATTAATGCAAGATTAAGTTATGGGAGTGGTTTGTTTCTACAGTATATTTGGAATGAAGCTGCCGTTTTCTCTCAGGCGCCCATTCCCAGCCACAGCTCTCAATCCCCTCCTTTTATAATTTACTAGAAGACAAACCAAGTATGAGAATGGTGTTAGCAAAAGGAGCATTCAGAAAATGACAGACATTCTACAGGTGCAGCCCCATAATTTTATGTTGACCTTCCGAATATGGTTCTGCTTCAGGGTACTACAACAGAGAAACCTTGTTCCATTTGGAATACAATCAGTATTATCTTGAAACAGGAAGGCTCCCCTGACGTTAGTGATGATTGCTAGTCACATATTTAATGACAGGAGGAAAAGATAAAGCAAGGCACCCATTAAAACGATGGGGAGTAATTACTTCCAAGGTGATCTGACCTGAAAAAGAAGGCTACAATTTCAGAATCCAATTGTAAATTCTGGGCTTGATATCTTAAACAGCTTGGGACTGAGTTTCTCTGGAGAATAGGCTTCCCCCATACTAGCTTTCCTCCATTATATGATTAGTTGGATGAGGTTGAATCAATCTCTCTCTGTGTGCCAGCATTCCTGAGAACAGGAATTTCACTTGAAGAATGATTAGTGATTATAACTATAATGGAAAGACATTTTTTACAGGAAAATACATATTGGGGACAAGCAAAACCTAGCCCCTGGCTAACAACATCCTACCAGAAAGAAAGTCAAATAATTGATGGTTGGGTTGGGAAGTGGGGGGGGTGCCTTTGAGTGCAAACAAAAGGAAATGCCTTCAGATATACATTCTTTTCAATAAGAAGCAAGTGATAGACAAAAAAGTAGACACAGAATAACCCTGAAGTCTCTATATATACTCTGTTTGTGGTTAGTAGGTCATGAAGTCGTGAAGAGTCACATTTCCAGCCCTTTTTGCTTGGTAACTCAATCATAAATCAGAATAGAATTGGAAGGGGCATTGGAGGTTTTCCAATCCAACCTCCTGCTCAAGCAGGAGACGCTATACAATTTGAGACATTTGGCGGTCCAGTCTCTTCTTAAAAACCTTCAGTGATGAAGCATCCATAACTTCTGAATGCAAGCTGTTCCACTGGTTAATTGTTCTCACTGTTAGGAATTTCTCCTTAATTCCAGGTTGCTTCTCTCCTTGATTAGTTTCCATCCATTGTTTCTTGTCTTGCCTTCTGGTGCTTTGGAAAATCAGTTCACCCCCTCTTCTTTGTGGCAGCACCTCAAATACTGGAGTATTGCTATCATGTCATCTCTAATCCTCCTTTTCTCTAGACTAGCCATACCCAGTACCTGCAAGCGTTCTTCATATGTCTTAGTCTTTAGGCTTTTAATTGTTCTAATTGCTCTTCACTGTTCTTTTCCCAAAGTCTCTACATCTTTTTTGTAATGTGACCAAAACTGGATGCAGTATTCCAGGTGTGGCCTTACTAAGATTTTATAAAGATTTTATAAAGTGGCACTAATACTTCACGTGATCTTGATTCTATGCTTCTGTTTACACAACCAAGGATTGTATTAGCTTTTTTGGCTGCCGCACATGGCTGGCTCCTTTAAACAGGCAAGCTAGCATAAATAAAAAAGTCCCATAAATAAAAATGAAAAAGTACCCCAACCAAAATACAATTTAGCATGGAAAAGATCAGATGAATTAATATTTTTCATTCAAAGCAACAAAGGTTCATCAGGCTGTATCACTACTAGCCTTCAGGAAAAGCACTCAAAACCTTTTCTTTGGAATGTGGTTTGATCATATCAAGGACACAATGGATGCATCAGTCTTCAGAGGTTTGGCACAGCCGTTTCAAGGCATGTCCTTCAGCTGCATTCCAGGCTGTCTCACAGATGTGTGCGTGCACAAAATATGGTTGCATTTCACCTGAAGTGGAACACCAGTCACATTGCTTTGTTGCCCGTAGATAAAACTTGAGAAGACCTCAAAGCTCTTTGACTCCAAACCTCGGGACAATGCAATCTCCTGATTTCTCGAGGGGGTACATGTTGTTTGAAATATTGCTCTGATTTTAAAGCTCCCCTTTGTAATTGGTATGGTCCTGCCATTTCTTGTTCATGTCTTTTTATGAACTGCTTTCTTTTTCCTGATGGATTTTTTTTTTATGGTTTAAAATGTATTTGAGTGCTTTTTTTTAATATTCTGGAGGCCGGCTGTCCCATTATAATTATTTGCACTCAAAATATATTTTTATTGTTAAAACAGTAAAATACAAAGGTTTCAGGAGATGGGGGAAAACCAAAAGTGAAGGGGAGAATGTATCAGTACTATAGAAAGTTCACCCATAGTATTTTTATTTATGCTTACTAGTTATTTTTCTTTTTTTATTATACTGTATTTTGTCACTATTTAATGTAGATTTTTTCTATTATTTTCACTGGATTTTTATCAATCCAGAAATCTGTTGTTGCATTATTTTATCCCATGAGCTACCTTGACAGAAGTTGACTCTAGAAGTTGAACTAAAATATCATTTTTGAAATGAAATCTCTTGACATTACCTCACTGTTTCTGAATGAAGACAATCTGAGTCTAACAGTATAAACACAAAACATGTGTATAAGAATGCATGCTTCTAAAAGTATATTAATTACAAATTATAATACTACCCTTTTACATGACTATAGAATAGTGGAAAATTTTATTGACCTGTTGATGAACAATCAAGATTATTGATTGTATTTTTTTGTCATTTAACTTTACACAAACTAACACATGGAGACCTGGCTACCATTCCATTTCATAACAAAATGGAACTAATGTTACTTGATAATGTGATATAAATGCCAATGGGATTTCTAGAGGGAAATAATGGTTATATGTTAGCTTCAAACCAATGAAGGCCAACAATTTTGCTGTTTTCCCTTCCAGAATTTTATAAAAACTTCAGAGAGAAAGTGCTGCCCTACTTTTAAAAGAATCCAAGCAGGTGGGTTGAATACTTCAGTCTGCCAATAATAAACAAGGATTGTCGTGCCATCACAGCTAGCAGAAAAACTTTAAGGTGAAGAGATCATCAACCTTTGTACAAATATCCTTGAGAGTCTTATTATTTTATTTTAGCTTATACAATAAGCCATTATGAAGAAGGAGAGCAGTCTATTTACAGTAGAAAAATAAAGTAGTTGAGAAAGTCAAGGAGAACGTGACTATTTTGAGCAGGCATAAACAACTTTTTCCTAACAAGCTGCAATTCCCTTTACAGCTTGTAAAACTCCCTATGGTCGAGTAATACTGATGGTGGATCAGATTTAAGCAAACAAGACCAGACCCCCAAAGTGTATGGTGGGGCAAAGTCTCTGTTAATAAGGAGTTCCATGAAATCTTCCTCACAATGGTGCTGATTGAAAGGCATTAAAGTGAGCTCTGAAAAGGCCCATCTATATTTACTTAGGGTTAGATGGTATAGATACCTTGCAGTAGAGGTTTGTGACTATCAAATATTTGACAATAGAATGGTGCGATCCCAAAACACTGGCATTGACAAAATCATTATCAGTCAATTGCAAAAGGCAGTTTTATTTTGAATTTTACTTGGAATGGCTTACATTGTGTGACAATACCTTCATCCCCATCAAATAATAACATCTGCCTATGCCAGGTGCTTGGTAAAGACTTGATAGGTGGATAAAATATCAAATCCAGTCTAAACATCTGGCTGACTAGGCAACCAACCATAAATTTGTCAAGGACTACATAAAATTGAATCCATAGTATACTTGTTGCAGATGGCAATGTTACATACCATTGCTACATAAATGGTTTTGCAAAATAATACTTTTAGAGCATTGATATTCAGCCTCAACTTACGATAGTTCAGCAGTATCACCACAATTTTCTTTGATCACATGAGATAGAAATAGACTGTAAAGGAGGCTAAGAGAGAAACAAAGAGGCACAGTTTTATATTTTAATTTTTTTTCACAATAATTTTTATTTTTATTTAAGAAAGTAAAAATACAAAGCTCCCAAAAAAGAAAGAAAGAAAGAAAGAAAGAAAGAAAGAAAGAAAGAAAGAAAGAAAGAAAGAAAGAAAATAAAATTCACAGGAACAAAAAAAAACCACCAAAAGAAACAAAACATTAAAAAACAACCACACAAACACGTATACACATATTATCGCCCCCAGTTGAATACTGATAAATATATTACAACAATATTAGTTTCCCACCCATTGCAAAACAGGCCCCAAAAGTTTTAAACTTCTAATTTTGTTTACAAATGATTATGTCATGTACATACTATATTAATGATCAAATAGTTAAGAGATAGAACAACAAATAAACAAAAACAGGCAAAAGTAAAATATCAAAAGCTTCTCTTAACAACATATTATTGTATTTAACTTGTAGGAAGTTTATAATGGCTTCTTATCTATCCCCAATCATCTCAACAATTAACTCTAATTCATCCTGGATCAAATATCTACCATTGTTTCATAATGCCATCTCTTATCAATTTTTGTCAAGTTAAATGTAGTAGATCCATTCTCCAAAGTCAATTTATCTTCCTCAAAAAGCCCAGTTGAAGTTGTTTTTGAGTTGAGTATGATAAATTTGAAAGATTATAGGCTGAGGAGATGGTTTAGAGCAGGAGTGTCAAACTGCCAGCCCGCAGGCCGGTTGCATCATACAAAGGCTGTGCCCACTCCAGCTCTGGCAATGCAAAAAATAAAAAAAATAAAATAAATGTGATACGTCACGACATGTCACGTGATGTGGCAAATTTTACACCCATGGTTTAGAGAATTTAGTATCAAAAGCACGTATTTTAAAAACATTTATTTTGCCATAAAGGCATTACTCGGCATTAGTAAAAAAATGTATCTATTTTAAATTCATAATGAGGAGAACCTAAGGCTTGTGGTCTGATTAAACACAGGAGATTCGCTGCATAGACAAAGACATTATGCAAGTGGCAGCTTGAAGCAAAGGTTATTAGTGAGTGGAGACTGAGGACCCTGACCTAGAGTCAGAGTCAGTTTCCAGGAACTGTGAAACTGTGAGGAATTGTGTCCAAAAACAATCTCTGGGAGCAACAGCAGTATAGTTCGCACCTTAGGAGATGCATCTTGATCCAAATAAAGGCACAGCAGGTAAAATGGAAGGAAACGCACCAACTGGTCATGTGTGTGTTTTTTTAGACAGCTTGACTTTGAAGGAAGCAGTAATTTATGTGCAATCATGAGGAAAGTCTCTGTTGGAAACAGGAAAATTGGGACATTTTCATTGCCAGTCAATCTGCTTCTTTAAAAGAAACTGTACTTTGAATTCTGTTGGGAACTGTGAAGGTTGGCTTCAAAATAAACAAAAGCTTCATCAGACTTTGGAGACCTGTATTTACCTGGGAAATTCTTAAAAAGCCTTACATTCATAACATGAACCATATTTACTCTAAACCTTAGCAAACCTTGAGGAAGACAAATATTAGCTGAAAGAGAAGCAGTGCACTGAGAAGCTCTGTCTTTCTTTAATGTAATTGTAATGGCAGGAGATATTATATAGGTGGAATTGGGTCAGTGAAGAATGATCTTGGAGGTGTTCTGCCTTATATCTGTGTTTGGGGCTATTCCCTTTTATCTAGTCCATCTGCCTGAAGAAAATCCTTTCCATTATTGTGAAAGATATTTTTTCTTTCTTACCTATTTCCCATTCATGACATTTCTAAACCATGGCTGGTTGAAAACCTGACTTCAAGAGTTCAATGTCCCTTGATAGAGAGGATCACAATCTTGGTGGTTTGGATTTTCTTTCATGCTGATTATAATATAGGTAGTCCTTGACCACAATTGAGCCCAAAATTTCTGTTGCTAAGTGAGACATTTAGTAAGTGAGTTTTGTCCCATGTTACGAACTGTCTTGCCACAGTTGTTAAGTGAATCAATGCAGTTGTTAAGTTAGTAACACTGTTGTTAAGTGAATTTGGCTTCCCCATTGAATATCCCTGTCAGAAGATCGCAAAAGGTAGATCACATATCCTGGGACATTGCAACTGTCATAAATATGAACCATTTGCCAAGCATCTGAATTTTGATCACGTGACCATAGGGATGCTGCAACAGTTGTAAGTGTGAAAAACGATCATAAATCATCAGATAATTCAATGAATTACATGGAAGGGTAGAATGTTTTGCATGAATATGGAGTTGATGGTTGGTTGCTTAATGCAATAAGGGTGATATGGGATGGAAATAAAGGATATGGGAGAATAAATGGAAGACTTAACAAGAAGTTCAACACTGAATAGAGAGTAAGACAAAGTAGTGCATTGTCCTCTTGGATGTTTACGGTATTTATTGAGAAAAGTATAGGGAATGCTTATGATAATGTTAGAGCTGTGTCGGTTGGAAAATGAATGTACTCGTACTTTCGTATGCAGATGATGTGGTATTGTTGGCTAAGAATTTGAATACATTCGATACAGCAAGGATTACAGATTGGAAAATGAGGGGAACAACTGCAAGTTATACTTAGTGGGAGAATATTTATTAAAGATGGGAAAGTACAGGTACAGTAGTCCTCTACTTATGACCACAATTGAGCCCAACTTTTCTGTTGTTAAGTGAGATGTTTGTTAAATGAGCTTTCCCCCCTTCCTTGCCATATTTTATGTCCTTCCTTGCCACAGTTATTAAGTGAATCACTGCAGTTGATAAGTTAATAACACGGGTTCTTAAGTGAATCTGGCTTCCCCATTGATTTTATTTGTGAAAAAGTTGCAAAACCTGATCACCTGACCTTGGGACACAGCAACAGTGATAATGCTGCCAATCTACTGTATTGATTGTAAAACAGGATTGGACAGATTATGGAAGATCAGGGTACCAGTAACTTTTAATATGAATAGCTCTTTACCATCTCTTGAATAATAAGGCAGCAGACTTTAAATATTGATTGGCCAGAGAACATCATTGGGAAGAGGCTTCCCAGCTTCCCAAAGCACCATGTAATGTTAAATGCTGGGCTAGATTGGTATGTGATATTGCTCCAGCAGGGCTTATAAACTTAGGTTTTCCCCAAAACTCAGAAAAGAAGCCCTGGTTTCACAAATACAGGATCCCTACTCAAGTTCAACTTTTCCCTCCCTCCTCTTTTGCAGCGTTTCCATTCTGGTCACTACAATATAAAAAAGATGTTGAGACTCTGGAAAGAGAGCAGAGAAAAGCAACATGAATGAGGGGAACTGGAAGCTAAACCATATAAAGAATGGTTGCTGGAATTGGGTATGTCTAGTTTAATGAAGAGAAGGATGAAGGGGGACATGATAGCAGTGTTCCAATATCTCAGGGGCTGCCACAAAGAAGAGAGAGTCAAGCTATTCTCCAAAGCATCTGATGGCAGGATAAGAAGCAATGGATGGAAACTAATCAAGGACAGAAGCAACCTAGAACTAAGGAGAAATTTCCTGATGGTTAGAACAATTAATCAGTGGAAAAACTTGCCTCCAAAAGTTGTGAATGCTCCAACATTGAAAAATTTTAAGAAGAAATTGGACAACCATTTGTCTGAAATGGTATGGGGCTTCCTGCCTGAGCAGGGGGCTGGATTAGAAGACCTCCAAGGTCCCTTCCAACTCTGTTATTCTATTCTATTCTATTCTATTCTATTCTATTCTATTCTATTCTATTCTATTCTATTCTATTCTATTCTATTCTATTAATGATTAGGGGGCTGGAGGCTAAAATGGTATGAAGAACGGTTACAGGAATTGGATATGTCTAGTCCAGTGAAAAGAAGGACTAAAGGAGACAAAATAGCAGTGTTCCAATATTTGAGGGGCTTATACAAAGATGGGGGGGTGTCAAACTATTTTCCAAAGCACCAAAAGGCAAGGCAAGAAACAATGGATGGAAACTGACCAAGGAGAGAAGCAACCTAAAACTAAGGAGACATTTCCTAATGGTGAGCAATCAACCAATGGAACAGCTTGCCTTCAGAAGTTGTGGGTGCTCCATCATTGGAGGTTTCGAAAAGAGACAGGACAACCATTTGTTGTATAGGGTCTCCTGCTCAAGCAGAGGTTGGACTAGAACATCTCCAAGGTATCTTCCAACTCTATTATTCTATGTTCTATATTCTTTCTCAAACAGGAAACTTGGAATGCACCAACAAAGGATAAAAACAAAATATGTTTTCCTTCTTCATTATAATGCCTCCCCCTGTCTCACTTCATTCCTTTGGCTGTTCCTTGCCATCCCAATTTGATTATATCCACTTCAGTGACCTTCATTTGGTTTGCTGCCAGCTCTTGTCAAGCTTGTGTAATCACTCTTTAATTTTGGAGTATCCGTAAGGTGGTATCCCTTACATTTGTTTTCAAAGCTGTTTGATGGATGCATTTTATATTGCTTACACTTACTTGTGTGACTTTCTTAAATGATTAACCAGTATTATGTTATCTGTATTATTTCAGCTAATTGAATCTCCCCTCAAGAATTTATGCGTTAGTTTCCCCACAAGCAATCAGCAAACATTGGATGTTTGTGCATGTGTCTGTGTGTCTATGTATTTAACAAGCTAATATATTTTAACAGCAACAATGAAAATAGTGAATCACTACCGTAGATACATTTGTCAAGTTTTATTACTCCTGCTTATATGAAGTGCTTTGCACTTTCTTTCTCCTTGACCCCACACTTCCAATAGCCAAAAGAAAGCTTTGGTGTATTTATTCATAGAATCTTCTGCTAGTTTATTTTTTGAAAATTCTGGATTGAAAGATGGATATAAGATGAAACAGTTTGGCCATTTCTCTTCTAAAATGGAGGGAATAGAATCAAGATCACATGAAGTGTTAGTATCATCTTATAATGCCTTGATAAGACTACACTTGGAATATTGCAACCAGTTTTGGACATCACGATAAAAAAGATTTCGAAACTAAAAAGTGTGCAGAGAAGAGCAACAATGATGATTAGGGAACTGAGGGCTAAAACATATGAAGAACAGTTGCATGAATTGGATATGTCTAGTTTAATGAAAAGAAAGACTAGGGATGACATGATAGTAACCTTCCAATATCTAAGAGGCTGCCACAAAAAGAAGGGGGAGGGTCAACCTATTCCCCAAAGCATCTGAAGGGAGGACAAGAAACAATGATTGGAAACTAATCAAGGAAAAAACCAGCCTAGAAATGAGAAATTTCCTGACAGAACAATTAATCAGTGGATTGGCCGTAGAATTTAAGGGAAAATTTCTATAAAATGTTTTATAGATGGCATTTGGACCCTCAAAAATTGTCTTGATGTATCCGAATTTGCAACCAAAGTGTTGGAGATGTGGTAATATGGATGCTACTTATTATCACATTTGGTGGACATGTAGGGATGTTAAAGCCTTTTGGATTAAGATTTGGTGGAATATTCAACAGATTTTTAAGAAAAAGATAAAATTTACACAGCAGTTATTTTTATTGGGTATTATGGACAATTTGGATCAAAAAGAAACGAAACTGATGTTGTATTGTATAACAGCAGCAAGGACATTGGTTGCTCAAAATTGGAAAAAAAAGACATTACCAACTATGGATGATTGGAGACAGAAGGTTTCACATTTTGCAGAGATGGCAAAAATATCCGCGTACCTGAAGGATCATTCTCAGGAAAAAATTATCTCAATGTGGAGAAGATGGATAGATTATATTCAGAGAAAGTATGAACTGAAAAATTATTATGTAGCTTTTGATTAACAAAAGATATTTATTAAAAATTTTGTATGTATTTTAATGTTATTTTAGAGTCATAGCAATTTTATACTAGTGTGTAGTAATATGGAGTAATTGTGAATAGATTTGGATTATTCTGTGTTTATTTCCTAGATTAGCTTTGGGAAGTCCTGGGGGGGGGGAAAGGGTAGGTTTGTATTATGGATTTATATGTATGATTTTTTTTTTAAGGAGGTGTCCGGTGATACCCCAACTGCACAGGACGGGATGGTTGAGAGTGGAAGGGAAGTAGGAAAGAAGGAGGAAGGAGGAGTGGTGGTAGAATGAGAGGAGGAAGGAGTGGTAAGTGGAAGAGGGTGGTGCGGGAGGGGTACACCGGACACGTCTGTGAATGTTTTGTTAAGCTTTATTCTTTTTGTTTGATATTGTGATAAAAGATTTATGTTTATGTTTTTTCAAATGAAAAATAATAAAAAATTTAAATACAAAAAAAAAATCTGTGGATTGGCAGCACTGAAGGTTTTAAAGAACAGATTGGACAACCATTGGTATGAAATGATATCAGATCCCCTGCTTGAGCAAGGGGTTGGACTAGAATACCACTGAGGTCCCTTCCAAATCTTTTCTTTTGTTATTTTGTTAAAAATGTGTGAATCAATATTATTTTGCAGATCTGCTTAGAATGATGATGATGATGATGATGATGATTTTAGTATTTATTTAAATTTATGCAGTGTGCAACTCCATTGGGCACCATCAAATCAACACTGGGCTAAGTTTAGACACATATTTGAAGAACACACGTACTAAAATGGCAACTTAACCCAACTTCAAAAGTGGTTTTAAATGTTGACTTTCATGGATAAAGTATTGCAGATAAAAGTGTTGTACTTGGATGCAACCATGGAGTTCACTAGGTGATTTGAGTGAAATGTTCTGTGACCCTAAGCTATCTCCTGGGGGTGTGGTTGTGAAAAGAAAATTACAGATGATCTCTGTGTAAATTGCAACATGTGATATAAAAGCATTAAACAATAGAATTAATAGTAGACTGAGTGGAAGTAATAATTACTAAAGAAAACTATCATTAATTTTGAGGTACTAATAAGTGAGAATTACTAGTTTTGAAGTCAGGTCATTATTTTCAAGTGATATTTTCCTCTTGTCTGGAATTAAGGTCACTCTGCCTTCAGGCTAGATGAAATGAAGTGACATTCAAGATATGGCTTACAAATTTGGAAATTATTGCCTTCGTTCCTATGTGCCATTTTTCCTGTCTGATTTTGACCCCAACCTATGTTTTTCGTATATTACTGATCTTCTAATTAATACCTTTAATGTGTTATAATTTCTCTTGTAAAATTCAATCTCTTTGTGATACCATTGTGCATATATTGAAAAGAATAGCTTATAAAAATACTTATCTGTATGCCTATAGTGGTAAGATTTGTGGCGACATCTGGTCACAGTCTTGTTTGCAAAGATAAAAGAATTAAGGGAGACTGGGATAGCTATTTCGAGCTGATTAGCTCTCATCAGCCAGCCATACCCTTCTGAGATTCGAACCTGGGCTGCTTGCACGTTAGACAGCTGTGTTGACCCTAAGCCACAGGCTCTTTCTCACTTTGTCAGCTGTATCAGGGAGGGAAGAGACCAGGGGAGGAGATTTATCTTGAGTGTTGTTTTTTCTTTTTGATGCAAAGATTTCTTCCATATTTGGGCTGACAGGGTGCATCAAAAAAAAACCAACACTCAAGATATATTTCTGGCAAGAGCACAGTTAATGGACTCTCCTGTCATAGACTGCCCCTGACCCATTCAATCAACATAACTATCAAAGATAGCTAGGAGACAGGTGTCACATTTTACCCATTGCCCATATAATTTTCTCTGCACTCCTTTATTGTGACTTTTGCATTGCAAATAAAGCAAATAATAGTTCTGAACTTATGCAGCCAAATTGACTAAAACAATTAGAAACATTTTCTGGCAATGGAAGAAGCTTCTTTGGGAGATTACCTTCAGTCTCTTTACAAAGATGATAATCTCTCAAATCTATGGAATCAGAAGAAAAAAGCCACTGTCAAATTTGATGAACAGTCAAGATCCCAAGGAACCAGTGATATTAGATGGATTCACTATTAAGGTAGATATATTCATTCTCTGTCTGCCTGGGAATTGTATATAATTTACTTTTAATTAACTAATTTTTAATGTTGACTTTTTAATATTTTTAAATGCTTGTTTTTATGTATATATTGTTTCTTTACTTTACTTATTTAATGCTGTCTGGACATGTGGGCAGTTTTCTGTCTGTGTGTCTCTCTCTCTTTCAGAAAGCATTAAATTATAGATAACGAAACAATTGGTACAATCTGCAAAAGTGTAGTTTTTTTCTCAGGATTTATTGCAAGTTCTAGTCATCTTAATGGACATTTTATGTTGGGAATTAGACAGTAGTTCCTGTCAATTCCTGTGGTTTCCTGAGGCATGCTTCACTTTTGGACATGTTAGCTCATAGGATTCTCTGGCTAGGAGAGGAGAATTATTTTGTAGTCATTCCTGTCTTTTTTGGAACAATAATTTTAAGATTATTGTTATTAAGATTTCTATTTAAAATGGCAAAAATTTGCTTACGGTTCCATTTCATCTCAATGCTACTTAATACATACATTAAAATTCTAGTACGTTCATCTAACTTTAGTGTTATAATATTCTTTCCACTTAGCTCCAAGGAAGTTGTTTATTTTAACCATTTAAAGTTGCTGAGAGTTGGGTGGTGGGAAAGAAAGAAAGAAAGAAAGAAAGAAAGAAAGAAAGAAAGAAAGAAAGAATGAAAACAAAGAGGAAATAGAAAGAAAAAAAGAAAGAAACTCAGAACCCAAGAAGAAAGAAATAACCCAAGAAGAAAAAAAGAAACCAAGGAAGGAAGGAAGGAAGGAAGGAAGGAAGGAAGGAAGGAAGGAAGGAAGGAAGGAAGGAAGGAAGGAACCCAGAAAGAAAGAAATCAAGAAAGAAAGAAAAGAAAGCTAAGGTTGTTTTAGATTTGTAAATAGTTGTTTTATTATTATTTTTTACTGTTTTAACAATAAACGGCTGGTTTATATTCATCCCAGAATTCGAGGAGTTTATGTCATTGTACAGATATGCCTGGGATTCGTATTTTTATAGTTATTAGGGATATATATATATATATATATATATATATATATATATATAT